>NC_060183.1:4854137-4859137 GCF_021184085.1 Oncorhynchus gorbuscha
CGTGCATTTAGTTTTAGTTTTTCCCCCAGAATGTTTTCCATGTGCTTCTGGATTCGCATTGATGATAACGTTGTGTTATGACATTATAATATCATACTATTGGCTGAATCTGATAGTGACGAAGAAACACATATATCAGCAAAGGAACTGCTTTAGTTCCAGAATGTTCTGGTAAAAGTCATGCTGTCTGTCTCTACGACGAACCAGAATGTTCCATTAAAAGTCATGTTGTCTGTCTCTATGACAAGCCAGAATGTTCCACTAAAAGTCATGCTGTCTGTCTCTATGACAAACCAGAATGTTCCACTAAAAGTCATGCTGTCTGTCTCTACGACAAATCAGAATGTTCCACCTAAAGTCATGCTGTCTGTCTCTACGACGAACCAAAATGTTCCACTAAAAGTCATGCTGTCTGTCTCTACGACAAATCCAGAATGTTCCACTAAAAGTCATGCTGTCTGTCTCTACGACAAACCAGAATGTTCCACTAAAAGTCATGCTGTCTGTCTCTACGACAAACCAGAATGTTCCACTAAAAGTCATGCTGTCTGTCTCTACGACAAATCAGAATGTTCCACCTAAAGTCATGCTGTCTGTCTCTACGACAAACCAGAATGTTCCACTAAAAGTCATGCTGTCTGTCTCTACGACAAACCAGAATGTTCCACCTGTCTGTCTCTAAGTCAGAATGCTGTCTGTCTCTACGACAAATCAGAATGTTCCACCTAAAGTCATGCTGTCTGTCTCTACGACAAATCAGAATGTTCCACCTAAAGTCATGCTGTCTGTCTCTACGACAAACCAGAATGTTCCACTAAAAGTCATGCTGTCTGTCTCTACGTGTCTCTACGACGAATCAGAATGTTCCACTAAAAGTCATGCTGTCTGTCTCTACGACAAATCAGAATGTTCCACTAAAAGTCATGCTGTCTGTCTCTACGACAAACCAGAATGTTCCACTAAAAGTCATGCTGTCTGTCTCTACGACAAATCAGAATGTTCCACCTAAAGTCATGCTGTCTGTCTCTACGACAAACCAGAATGTTCCACCTAAAGTCATGCTGTCTGTCTCTATGACAAACCAGAATGTTCCACCTAAAGTCATGCTGTCTGTCTCTATGCTGTCTGTCATGCTGTCTGTCTCTACGACAAATCAGAATGTTCCACCTAAAGTCATGCTGTCTGTCTCTACGACAAACCAGAATGTTCCACCTAAAGTCATGCTGTCTGTCTCTATGACAAACCAGAATGTTCCACCTAAAGTCATGCTGTCTGTCTCTATGACAAACCAGAATGTTCCACCTAAAGTCATGCTGTCTGTCTCTATGACAAACCAGAATGTTCCACTAAAAGTCATGCTGTCTGTCTCTACGACAAATCAGAATGTTCCACCTAAAGTCATGCTGTCTGTCTCTACGACAAACCAGAATGTTCCACCTAAAGTCATGCTGTCTGTCTCTATGACAAACCAGAATGTTCCACCTAAAGTCATGCTGTCTGTCTCTATGACAAACCAGAATGTTCCACTAAAAGTCATGCTGTCTGTCTCTACGACAAATCAGAATGTTCCACCTAAAGTCATGCTGTCTGTCTCTACGACAAACCAGAATGTTCCACTAAAAGTCATGTTGTCTGTCTCTACGACGAACCAGAATGTTCCATTAAAAGTCATGCTGTCTGTCTCTACGACAAATCAGAATGTTCCACCTAAAGTCATGCTGTCTGTCTCTACGACAAACCAGAATGTTCCACCTAAATTCATGCTGTCTGTCTCTACGACAAACCAGAATGTTCCGGTAAAAGTCATGCTGTCTGTCTCTATGACAAACCAGAATGTTCCACCTAAAGTCATGCTGTCTGTCTCTACGACAAATCAGAATGTTCCACCTAAAGTCATGCTGTCTGTCTCTACGACAAATCAGAATGTTCCACCTAAAGTCATGCTGTCTGTCTCTACGACAAATCAGAATGTTCCACCTAAAGTCATGCTGTCTGTCTCTACGACAAATCAGAATGTTCCACCTAAAGTCATGCTGTCTGTCTCTACGACAAATCAGAATGTTCCACCTAAAGTCATGCTGTCTGTCTCTACGACAAATCAGAATGTTCCACCTAAAGTCATGCTGTCTGTCTCTACGACAAACCAGAATGTTCCACTAAAAGTCATGCTGTCTGTCTCTACGACAAATCAGAATGTTCCACCTAAAGTCATGCTGTCTGTCTCTACGACAAATCAGAATGTTCCACCTAAAGTCATGCTGTCTGTCTCTACGACAAACCAGAATGTTCCGGTAAAAGTCATGCTGTCTGTCTCTACGACAAATCAGAATGTTCCACCTAAAGTCATGCTGTCTGTCTCTACGACAAACCAGAATGTTCCACCTAAAGTCATGCTGTCTGTCTCTATGACAAACCAGAATGTTCCACCTAAAGTCATGCTGTCTGTCTCTACGACAAACCAGAATGTTCCACCTAAAGTCATGCTGTCTGTCTCTACGACAAATCAGAATGTTCCACCTAAAGTCATGCTGTCTGTCTCTACGACAAACCAGAATGTTCCACCTAAAGTCATGCTGTCTGTCTCTACGACAAATCAGAATGTTCCACCTAAAGTCATGCTGTCTGTCTCTACGACAAACCAGAATGTTCCACCTAAAGTCATGCTGTCTGTCTCTATGACAAACCAGAATGTTCCGGTAAAAGTCATGCTGTCTGTCTCTATGACAAACCAGAATGTTCCACCTAAAGTCATGCTGTCTGTCTCTACGACAAACCAGAATGTTCCACCTAAAGTCATGCTGTCTGTCTCTACGACAAACCAGAATGTTCCGGTAAAAGTCATGCTGTCTGTCTCTATGACAAACCAGAATGTTCCACCTAAAGTCATGCTGTCTGTCTCTATGACAAACCAGAATGTTCAGGTAAAAGTCATGCTGTCTGTCTCTACGACAAACCAGAATGTTCCACCTAAAGTCATGCTGTTTGTCTCTATGACAAACCAGGATGTTCCACCTAAAGTCATGCTGTCTGTCTCTACGACAAACCAGAATGTTCCACCTAAAGTCATGCTGTTTGTCTCTATGACAAACCAGAATGTTCCACCTAAAGTCATGCTGTCTGTCTCTACGACAAACCAGAATGTTCCGGTAAAAGTCATGCTGTCTGTCTCTACGACAAACCAGAATGATACAATAACAGCTCATGTAGAAATTACAAATCTGACACGCAATGAAATCTCTAGAGATCTTTGCATAGAAATGAACTAGATGTCTTGGCTTGTCGTTCTCTTGGCTTTAGATGTAGTTTTTAACAGCTTAATTGTATGGTTTACAGAGGTGCCTTTTCTCCCTGTCTGAGGTGAGTAGTGTGAGGACATGTACTGTAAATATTCACGGTATGCATCATCTGAGCCAACAGTAACCAAACCTAGCAACGAGCACAATAGAGATCAACCTTGTCCCAAATGGCACCCTATTCCCTATTTAGTGCACTACTTTTGACCAGAGCCCTATGGCACCCTATTCCCTATTTAGTGCACTACTTTTGACCAGAGCCCACAGAGCGAAGGGAGTCATTTGGAACACTGCCCCGGGATTCTGTTGGTATGGGGTAATGATCGTTTGATTAACACACGCACACACACACAGGCAGGAAGGAATTTACACAGATGATAAATACTTCACAATGTGTCATATTCAGTCTAGTCTGCACTTGTTTTGCTGTACCCCAACGGGATGATGGGGTATTTTCCATCACATAAACAACACAGTGATCACCTTTTACAAGGCTGACTGGAGAACTACTAAGAAAGGGCTGTTAGCGTTGATGAAAACGTAAGTGGTTTGGGGTTCGTTTTGCATTTTCAAAAAATGAAGCTCCCAATGGTATTTGTTTTTGAAGAGCTTGTAGACGTGTAAATGTTGTATAACGGCTGACCATCTTTTACATATACAGTGGGGCAAAACAGTATTTAGTCAGCCACCAATTGTGCAAGTTCTCCCACTGAAAGAGATGAGGCCTGGTTGGTTCCCAATCAGAGACAACGACTAACACCTGCCTCTGATTGAGAACCATATCAGGCCCAAACACAGAAACAGACAAACTAGACACACAACATAGAATGCCCACTCAGATCACACCCTGACCAAACAAAACATAGAAACAGACAAACTAGACACACAACACAGAATGCCCACTCAGATCACACCCTGACCAAACAAAACATGGAAACAGACAAACTAGACACACAACATAGAAACAGACAAAGCAAACTATGGGCGTGTGACAATAGAACAACTTCCAAAGGCCTGTAAGGTAAGATCGTTTTGAAAGACGTACAGTATTTCACCGTAAAATCCAAAGGAACTTTACTGTAAACTGTGTTGTTTTACCACTGTATAGTTTAGTTATACCATAAGACCTCGGTCTATAACGTTAGTTATTTATTTAGTTAGGTAGTTAGTTTTTGTCCACTGAGTCATGTGTTATGTATTAGGGTAAAATGTAAAGCCATTTGGTTAAATATTATCTCTTTGCGTGTTTGGCATTATCTTTTAGAGATGACTAGAGGGGGATTTTTTTTTTTCAAATTCATTTGGAAAATTACTAATTCTCTGGTTTAACCTTGAAATGTGGCTTCTATTAAATCACATAGAAATGGTTGACGGGGCGGGGGGGGAAGTCCACTTAAAACATTAAAACAAATTACTGTTCGCAAACAACAATAAAAAAAAATGTCTTCCATTTTCATAGACGGTGTGATTCGGGTAAACATGTGATTCCAGGAGAGGAGCATCTGTGTCGTTAAAACAGAAGCTTTGAAGGAAGGAGGCTATTTGTTTATTTGTTTTGACTTGTCTTACAGGACTAGACACCCTCTCTCTGTGTAGAAGCCTCTGCAGCACAGTGTGAGCCTAAGCCGTTTCCATAGAGACCACGTCCACCCCCTCCCCCCTCTATGGGCTACTGGCCCCTTCACTGTAGCTCATACACCCTCCTGC
>NC_060183.1:4864137-4931637 GCF_021184085.1 Oncorhynchus gorbuscha
AAGGGCAAATATAATGACAGAGAAGCATCCACGTGCGTGTGTGTGTGTGTGTGTGTGTGTGTGTGTGTGTGTGTGTGTGTGTGTGTGTGTGTGTGTGTGTGTGTGTGTGTGTGTGTGTGTGTGTGTGTGTGTGTGTGTGTGTGCGTGTGCGTGCGTGCGTGCGTGCGTGCGTGCGTGCGTGCGTGCGTGCGTGCGTGCGTGCGTGCGTGCGTGCGTGCGTGTAGAGTGGGTTCGAAAGAGAGACTACTAAATTACTAAAAATGACTAAAACCAAGCAAGACTGCCTACATGAGCTAGATTAGACCACCTGCAGTTTACACACACACACACACACACACACACACACACACACACACACACACACACACACACACACACACACACACACACACACACACACACACACACACACACACACAGACGGAGGTATGTTTTATTCTAGTTAAAGAGATCATGTAAATTCCCTGGCCTATGACAACATTCATCTCTACTAACCATACCATGTGATTAATACCTGACTCAATACCTGACTAATTTCCTCTGGTTCATTGTCATGTCTTAATGGGGTCTTGGACAATGAAGCATCTATTCACATCTATTCACTTGTCTAGACCGAACGGAAAAGGCCCGCGGGAGCTCTTCAATCAACACGTGCTCTAATAACCAACTGATTGGGGTTTACCCCAAGCATCCATATTGGGAGAGGTATAGAAACAGATTTCCTAGAATAGGATAGGTTAAATATCCTCTGAACCAATCAGCCATCTCGTAGAATGCCAGTGAACCCTCGTAAATATGTGTGTGTGTTCAGCGATTAACGTCTCCAGGCTTGTACTGCTTGGGGGAAACCGAGGGAGGTAATATTGGTAATAGCAATTTGCTGCCAGGTTCTAGCACTGTAAAGGCCCAATTTTCTGCGAGGTACTGGTACTGTAAAGGCCCAATTTGCTGCCAGGTTCTGGTACTATAAAGGCCCAATTTGCTGCCAGCTACTGGTACTGTAAAGGCCCAATTTCCCTATGGGACTTCACGGCCCGATGTGATACAGCCTGGAATCGAACCAGCGACTGCAGTGACGCCTCTTGCACTGAAATGCAGTGTCTTAGACCGCTGCAATAACAATAGACAGTAAAGCAATCTTCTCATTAATCTTCTTTTTCCGCAAGCTGGGTGTGATCTCAGGACACTATTCAACAAGGGACCAAGCTGGGTGTGAGATCTCTATTCAACAATAGACCAAGCTGGGTGTGTGATCTCTATTCAACAATAGACCAAGCTGGGTGTGAGATCTCTATTCAACAATAGACCAAGCTGGGTGTGTGATCTCTATTCAACAATAGACCAAGCTGGGTGTGATCTCAGGACACTATTCAACAAGGGACCAAGCTGGGTGTGAGATCTCTATTCAACAATAGACCAAGCTGGGTGTGTGATCTCTATTCAACAATAGACCAAGCTGGGTGTGAGATCTCTATTCAACAATAGACCAAGCTGGGTGTGAGATCTCTATTCAACAATAGACCAAGCTGGGTGTGTGATCTCTATTCAACAATAGACCAAGCTGGGTGTGATCTCTATTCAACAATAGACCAAGCTGGGTGTGTGATCTCTATTCAACAATAGACCAAGCTGGGTGTGAGATCTATTCAACAATAGACCAAGCTGGGTGTGATCTCTATTCAACAATAGACCAAGCTGGGTGTGAGATCTATTCAACAATAGACCAAGCTGGGTGTGAGATCTATTCAACAATAGACCAAGCTGGGTGTGATCTCTATTCAACAATAGACCAAGCTGGGTGTGATCTCTATTCAACAATAGACCAAGCTGGGTGTGAGATCTCTATTCAACAATAGACCAAGCTGGGTGTGATCTCTATTCAACAATAGACCAAGCTGGGTGTGTGATCTCTATTCAACAATAGACCAAGCTGGGTGTGAGATCTATTCAACAATAGACCAAGCTGGGTGTGAGATCTATTCAACAATAGACCAAGCTGGGTGTGAGATCTATTCAACAATAGACCAAGCTGGGTGTGAGATCTATTCAACAATAGACCAAGCTGGGTGTGAGATCTATTCAACAATAGACCAAGCTGGGTGTGAGATCTATTCAACAATAGACCAAGCTGGGTGTGAGATCTATTCAACAATAGACCAAGCTGGGTGTGAGATCTATTCAACAATAGACCAAGCTGGGTGTGAGATCTATTCAACAATAGACCAAGCTGGGTGTGAGATCTATTCAACAATAGACCAAGCTGGGTGTGATCTCTATTCAACAATAGACCAAGCTGGGTGTGAGATCTCTATTCAACAATAGACCAAGCTGGGTGTGAGATCTCTATTCAACAATAGACCAAGCTGGGTGTGATCTCTATTCAACAATAGACCAAGCTGGGTGTGTGATCTCTATTCAACAATAGACCAAGCTGGGTGTGAGATCTATTCAACAATAGACCAAGCTGGGTGTGAGATCTATTCAACAATAGACCAAGCTGGGTGTGAGATCTATTCAACAATAGACCAAGCTGGGTGTGAGATCTATTCAACAATAGACCAAGCTGGGTGTGAGATCTATTCAACAATAGACCAAGCTGGGTGTGAGATCTATTCAACAATAGACCAAGCTGGGTGTGAGATCTATTCAACAATAGACCAAGCTGGGTGTGAGATCTATTCAACAATAGACCAAGCTGGGTGTGAGATCTATTCAACAATAGACCAAGCTGGGTGTGAGATCTTGTCATGCAGGTGAAAGAGGACCCAAACGCGACTTAACAGAAACAGAGTTTATTAATGTTCAAAACGGAATAACTGAAATCCTCTAGAATTGTAGAGGGGAAAACAACTGGAGAAGCGGCCACAGACTGCAGGTCGCTTCGGGTAGGCGCAGGCCGTAGTCGACTGAGACACCTGCTCACACGCAGCGTCTGATGAAGGCACAAAACACGACAGGACAGGGTGATACACAATCACGGCAAAAAACACGACAGGACAGGGCGAAACGCAATCACAGCATGGTGAATACAATACAAGGAACCGACGGAACAGGAACGGATCACAAAGGAATAAATAGGGACTCTAATCAGGGGAAAGGATCGGGAACAGGTGTGGGAAGACTAAATGATGATTAGGGGAATAGGAACAGCTGGGAGCAGGAACGGAACGACAGAGAGAAGAGAGAGCGAGAGAGTGAGAGAGGGAGGGGGAGAGAGAGGGATAGAACCAAACAAGACCAGCAGAGGGAAACGAATAGCATGGGGAGCACAGGGACAAGACATGACAATAAATGACAAACATGACAGTACCCCCCACTCACCGAGCGCCTCCTGGCGCACTCGAGGAGGAATCCTGGCGGCAACGGAGGAAATCATCGATGAGCGAACGGTCCAGCACGTCCCGAGACGGAACCCAACTCCTCTCCTCAGGACCGTAACCCTCCCAATCCACTAGGTATTGGTGACCCCGTCCCCGAGAACGCATGTCCATAATTTTATGTACCTTGTAAATAGGTGCGCTCTCGACAAGGACGGGAGGGGGGAGGGAAGACGAACGGGGGTGCGAAGAAAGGGCTTAACACAGGAGACATGGAAGACAGGATGGACGCGACGAAGATGTCGCGGAAGAAGCAGTCGCACAGCGACAGGATTGACGACCTGGGAGACACGGAACGGACCAATGAACCGCGGAGTCAACTTACGAGAAGCTGTCGTAAGAGGAAGGTTGCGAGTGGAAAGCCACACTCTCTGGCCGCAACAATACCTTGGACTCTTAATCCTGCGTTTATTGGCGGCTCTCACCGTCTGTGCCCTGTAACGGCAAAGTGCAGACCTCACCCTCCTCCAGGTGCGCTCACAACGTTGGACAAACGCTTGAGCGGAGGGAACGCTGGACTCGGCAAGCTGGGATGAGAACAGAGGAGGCTGGTAACCCAGACTACTCTGAAACGGAGATAACCCGGTAGCAGACGAAGGAAGCGAATTGAGCGTATTCTGCCCAGGGGAGCTGTTCTGCCCAAGACGCAGGGTTTCTGAAAGAAAGGCTGCGTAGTATGCGACCAATCGTCTGATTGGCCCTCTCTGCTTGACCGTTAGACTGGGGATGAAACCCGGAAGAGAGACTGACGGACGCACCAATCAAACGACAGAACTCCTCCAAAACTGTGACGTGAATTGCGGACCTCTGTCTGAAACGGCGTCTAACGGGAGGCCATGAATTCTGAATACATTCTCAATAATGATTTGTGCCGTCTCCTTAGCGGAAGGAAGTTTAGCGAGGGGAATGAAATGTGCCGCCTTAGAGAACCTATCGACAACCGTCAGAATCACAGTCTTCCCCGCAGACAAAGGCAGACCGGTAATGAAGTCTAAGGCAATGTGAGACCATGGTCGAGAAGGAATGGGGAGCGGTCTGAGACGACCGGCAGGAGGAGAGTTACCCGACTTAGTCTGCGCGCAGTCCGAACAGGCAGCCACGAAACGGCGCGTGTCACGCTCCTGAGTCGGCCACCAAAAGCGCTGGCGAATAGACGCAAGAGTGCCTCGAACACCGGGATGACCCGCTAACTTGGCAGAGTGAGCCCACTGAAGAACAGCCAGACGAGTGGAAACAGGAAACGAAAAGGAGGTTACTAGGACAAGCGCGCGGCGACGCAGTGTGCGTGAGTGCTTGCTTAACCTGTCTTTCAATTCCCCAGACTGTTAACCCGACAACACGCCCATAAGGAAGAATCCCTCGGGATCAGTAGAAGCCACAGAAGAACTAAACAGACGGGATAAGGCATCAGGCTTGGTGTTCTTGCTACCCGGACGGTAAGAAATCACAAACTCGAAACGAGCGAAAAACAACGCCCAACGAGCTTGACGGGCATTAAGTCGTTTGGCAGAACGGATGTACTCAAGGTTCTTATGGTCTGTCCAAACGACAAAAGGAACGGTCGCCCCTCCAACCACTGTCGCCATTCGCCTAGGGCTAAGCGGATGGCGAGCAGTTCACGGTTACCCACATCATAGTTGCGCTCAGATGGCGACAGGCGATGAGAAAAATAAGCGCAGGGATGAACCTTATCGTCAGACTGGAAGCGCTGGGATAGAATGGCTCCCACGCCTACCTCTGAAGCGTCAACCTCGACAATGAATTGTCTAGTGACGTCAGGAGTAACGAGGATAGGAGCGGACGTAAAACGTTCTTTTAGAAGATCAAAGCTCCCTGGGCGGAACCGACCACTTAAAACACGTCTTGACAGAAGTAAGAGCTGTGAGAGGGGCAGCAACTTGACCGAAATTACGAATGAAACGCCGATAGAAATTAGCGAAACCTAAAAAGCGCTGCAACTCGACACGTGACCTTGGAACGGGCCAATCACTGACAGCTTGACCTTAGCGGAATCCATCTGAATGCCTTCAGCGGAAATAACGGAACCGAGAAAAGTAACGGAGGAGACATGAAAAGAGCACTTCTCAGCCTTTACGTAGAGACAATTCTCTAAAAGGCGCTGTAGAACACGTCGAACGTGCTGAACATGAATCTCGAGTGACGGAGAAAAAATCAGGATATCGTCAAGATAGACAAAAACAAAAATGTTCAGCATGTCTCTCAGAACATCATTAACTAATGCCTGAAAAACAGCTGGCGCATTGGCGAGACCGAACGGCAGAACCCGGTACTCAAAATGCCCTAACGGAGTATTAAACGCCGTTTTCCACTCGTCCCCCTCTCTGATGCGCACGAGATGGTAAGCGTTACGAAGGTCCAACTTAGTAAAGCACCTGGCTCCCTGCAGAATCTCGAAGGCTGATGACATAAGGGGGAAGCGGATAACGATTCTTAACCGTTATGTCATTCAGCCCTCGATAATCCACGCAGGGGCGCAGAGTACCGTCCTTCTTCTTAACAAAAAGAACCCCGCCCCGGCCGGAGAGGAAGAAGGCACTATGGTACCGGCGTCAAGAGACACAGACAAATAATCCTCGAGAGCCTTACGTTCGGGAGCCGACAGAGAGTATAGTCTACCTCGAGGAGGAGTGGTCCCCGGAAGGAGATCAATACTACAATCATACGACCGGTGAGGAGGAAGGGAGTTGGCTCGGGACCGACTGAAGACCGTGCGCAGATCATGATATTCCTCCGGCACTCCTGTCAAATCGCCAGGTTCCTCCTGAGAAGTAGGGACAGAAGAAACGGGAGGGATGGCAGACATTAAACACTTCACATGACAAGAAACGTTCCAGGATAGGATAGAATTACTAGACCAATTAATAGAAGGATTATGACATACTAGCCAGGGATGACCCAAAACAACAGGTGTAAACGGTGAACGGAAAATCAAAAAGAAATAGTCTCACTGTGGTTACCAGATACTGTGAGGGTTAAAGGTAGTGTCTCAAATCTGATACTGGGAAGATGACTACCATCTAAGGCGAACATGGGCGTAGGCTTATCTAACTCTCTGAAAGGAATGTCATGTTTCCGAACCCATGCTTCGTCCATGAAACAACCCTCAGCCCCAGAGTCTATCAAGGCACTACATGTAGCGCCCGAACCGGTCCAGCGTAGGTGGACCGACAAAGTAGTACAGGACTTTGATGGAGAGACTTGAGTAGTTGCGCTCACCTGTAGCCCTCCGCTTACAGATGAGCTCTGGCTTTTACTGGACATGAATTAACGAAATGTCCAGCAACTCCACAATAGAGGCACAGGCGGTTGGTGATCCTCCGTTCCCTCTCCTTATTCGAGATGCGAATCCCTCCCAGCTGCATGGGCTCAGTCTCAAAGCCAGAGGGGGAGATGGTTGCGATGCGGAGCAGGGAAACACCGTTGATGCGAGCTCTCTTCCACGAGCCCGGTGACGAAGATCTACCCGTCGTTCTATGCGGATGGCGAGAGCAATCAAAGAGTCCACATCTGAAGGAACCTCCCGGGAGAGAATCTCATCCTTAACCACAGCGTGGAGTCCCTCCAGAAAACGAGCGAGCAGCGCCGGCTCGTTCCACTCACTAGAGGCAGCAAGAGTGCGAAACTCAATGGAATAATCCGTTATGGACCGTTCACCTTGGCATAAGGAAGCCAGGGCCCTAGAAGCCTCCCCACCAAAAACTGAACGGTCAAAAACCCGAATCATCTCCTCTTTAAAGTTCTGGAAATCGTTAGAGCAAACAGCCCTTGCCTCCCAGATAGCTGTGCCCCATTCTCGAGCCCGGCCAGTAAGGAGTGAAATGACGTAAGCAACCCGAGCTCTCTCTCTAGAGTATGTGTTGGGTTGGAGAGAGAACACAATCTCACACTGCGTGAGAAAGGAGCGGCACTCAGTGGGCTGCCCGGAGTAGCAAGGTGGGTTATTAACCCTAGGTTCTGGAGGCTCGGCAGGCCAGGAAGTAACAGGTGGCACGAGACGTAGACTCTGGAACTGTCCAGAGAGGTCGGAAACCTGAGCAGCCAGGTTTTCCACGGCCTGGCGAGCAGCGGACAATTCCTGCTCGTGTCTGCCGAGCATGGCTCCTTGGATCTCGACGGCAGTGTAACGAGCGTCTGAAGTCGCTGGGTCCATTCCTTGGTCGGTTCCTTCTGTCATGCAGGTGAAAGAGGACCCAAACGCGACTTAACAGAAACAGAGTTTATTAATGTTCAAAACGGAATAACTGAAATCCTCTAGAATTGTAGAGGGAAAACAACTGGAGAAGCGGCCACAGACTGCAGGTCGCCGGGTAGGCGCAGGCCGTAGTCGACTGAGACACCTGCTCACACGCAGCGTCTGATGAAGGCACAAACACGACAGGACAGGGTGATACACAATCACGGCAAAAAACACGACAGGACAGGGCGAAACGCAATCACAGCATGGTGAATACAATACAAGGAACCGACGGAACAGGAACGGATCACAAAGGAATAAATAGGGACTCTAATCAGGGGAAAGGATCGGGAACAGGTGTGGGAAGACTAAATGATGATTAGGGGAATAGGAACAGCTGGGAGCAGGAACGGAACGACAGAGAGAAGAGAGAGCGAGAGAGTGAGAGAGGGAGGGGGAGAGAGAGGGATAGAACCAAACAAGACCAGCAGAGGGAAACGAATAGCATGGGGAGCACAGGGACAAGACATGACAATAAATGACAAACATGACAGATCTATTCAACAATAGACCAAGCTGGGTGTGAGATCTCTATTCAACAATAGACCAAGCTGGGTGTGAGATCTATTCAACAATAGACCAAGCTGGGTGTGAGATCTATTCAACAATAGACCAAGCTGGGTGTGAGATCTCTATTCAACAATAGACCAAGCTGGGTGTGAGATCTCTATTCAACAATAGACCAAGCTGGGTGTGAGATCTCTATTCAACAATAGACCAAGCTGGGTGTGAGATCTATTCAACAATAGACCAAGCTGGGTGTGAGATCTCTATTCAACAATAGACCAAGCTGGGTGTGAGATCTCTATTCAACAATAGACCAAGCTGGGTGTGAGATCTATTCAACAATAGACCAAGCTGGGTGTGAGATCTCTATTCAACAATAGACCAAGCTGGGTGTGAGATCTATTCAACAATAGACCAAGCTGGGTGTGAGATCTCTATTCAACAATAGACCAAGCTGGGTGTGAGATCTATTCAACAATAGACCAAGCTGGGTGTGAGATCTATTCAACAATAGACCAAGCTGGGTGTGAGATCTCTATTCAACAATAGACCAAGCTGGGTGTGAGATCTATTCAACAATAGACCAAGCTGGGTGTGAGATCTATTCAACAATAGACCAAGCTGGGTGTGAGATCTATTCAACAATAGACCAAGCTGGGTGTGAGATATATTCAACAATAGACCAAGCTGGGTGTGAGATCTATTCAACAATAGACCAAGCTGGGTGTGAGATCTCTATTCAACAATAGACCAAGCTGGGTGTGAGATCTATTCAACAATAGACCAAGCTGGGTGTGAGATCTCTATTCAACAATAGACCAAGCTGGGTGTGAGATCTCTATTCAACAATAGACCAAGCTGGGTGTGAGATCTCTATTCAACAATAGACCAAGCTGGGTGTGAGATCTCTATTCAACAATAGACCAAGCTGGGTGTGAGATCTATTCAACAATAGACCAAGCTGGGTGTGAGATCTCTATTCAACAATAGACCAAGTTGTTTTAACAACAAACAAAAAATAATGAAAATAACTGTTTTAGTTGTCAGTCATGAGTCTTTCATTCAAACTTTTCAAAGTACCACACCACATCACGCAATTGTGATTTAGTGCTGAGCTTTGTACTTTTATGAGTTTAATTTGAAAGTAGCCTAGATATAAGTATGTAAGGTAAAAAGTGAAATTTTCCATTCATTAAAATACATGGTAACATATATTTTTGAAATATATTTTGGAATATACCATACAGTATATTTAATCATTGCATATAAACATTTATGTAGAAATATATGAAAATTGCAAATTTGGAAATATGTCCATATATTTCTGTTCATTTATTTAAATATATGTACAGGGCATTCGGGAAAGTATTCAGACCCCTTAATTTCCCCCCCACATTTTTGTCACGTTACAGCCTTATTCTATAATGGATTCAATAAAAACATTTACTGTACCCTATAATGACATCACAATACCCTATGATGACATCACACTACCCCATAATGACATTTTTTTCACATTACAGCCTTATTCTATAATGATTCAATAAAAACATTTACTGTACCCTATAATGACATCACAATACCCTATGATGACATCACAATACCCCATAATGACATCACAATACCCCATAATGACATCACAATACCCTATGATGACATCACAATACCCCATAATGACATCACAATACCCATAATGACATCACAATACCCCATAATGACATTTTTGTCACGTTACAGCCTTATTCTATAATCGATTCAATTCGTTTTTTCTCCCTCATCAATCTACACACAACACCCCATAATGACAAAGCAAAAACATGTTTTTATAATTTTTTACAAATGAGTAAAAACTGAAAAACAGAAATATCATATTTGCGTAAGTTTTCAGACCCTCAGTACTTTGTTGAAGTTCCTTTGGCAGCGATTACAGCCTCGAGTCTTCTTGGTTATGATGCTACAAGCTTGGCACATCTGTATTTGGGGAGTTTCTCCTGTTCTTCTCTGCAGATCATCTCAAGCTCTGTCAGGTTGGAAAGGGAGTGTGGCTGCACAGATATTTTCAGGTCTCACCAGAGATATTAGATCGGGTTCAAGTCCGGGCTCTGGCTGGGCCACTCAAGGACATTGAGACTTGTCCCCAAGCCACGACTACATTGTCTTGGCTGTGTGCGGAGTGCTCTACAGCAGGTTTTCATCAAGGATCTCTCTGCACCTCGCTCCATTCATCTTTCCCTCCATACTGACTAGTCTCCCAGTCCCTGCCACTGGAAAACATCCCCACAGAATGATACTGTCACCACCATGCTTCACCGTAGGGATGGTGCCAGGTTTCCACCAGACGTAACGCTTGGCATCCAGGCCAAAGAGTTCAATCTTGGCTTCATCAGACCAGAGAATCTTGTTTCTCATGGTCTGAGAGTCCTTTAAGTGCCATTTGGCAAACTCCAAGTGGGCTGTCATGTGCCTTTTAATGAGGAGTGTCTTCCGTCTCGCCATTCTACCATATAGGCCTGATTGGTGGAGTGCTGCAGAGATGGTTGTTCTTCTGGAAGGTTCTCCCATCTCCACAGAACTCTGGAGCTCTGTCAGAGTGACCCTCGGGTTCTTGGTCTCCTCCCTGGCCAAGGCCCTTCTCCCCCGATAGCTCCATTTTGGCCAGGCGACCAGCTCTAGGAAGCCTTGGTGGTTCAAATTTCTTCCATTTAAGAAAGATGGAGGCCACTGTTTTCTTGGGGACCTTCAATGCTGCAGAAATGTTTTGGTACCTTTCCCCAGGTCTGTGCCTCGACACAGTCCTGTCTCTGAGCTCTACGAACAATTCCTTGTTCCTCATGTTTTGGTTATTGCTCTGACATGCACTGTCAACTGTGGGACCTTATATAGACAGGTGTGTGCCTTTCCAAATCATGTCCAATAAATAGATTTTACCACAGGTGGACTCCAATCAAGTTGTGGAAACATCTCAAGGATGATCAATGGAAACAGGATGCACCTGAGCTCAATGTCGAATCTCAAAGCAAAGGGTCTGAATACTTATGTAAATAAAGGTAAATAAAATGTCTAAAAACCTGTTTTTTGCTTTGTCGTCATGGGGTATTGTGATGTCATTATGGGGTATTGTGATGTCATTATGGGGTATTGTGATGTCATTATGGGGTATTGTGATGTCATTATGTGGGTATTGTGATGTCATTATGGGGTATTGTGTGTATATTTATGAGGAACACATTTAATTGGATCAATTTTAGAATAAGGCTGTAACGTAACAAAATGTGAAAAAAGTCAAGGGGTCTGAATACTTTCCGAATGCAGTGTATATGTACCAGTGGAGGCTCCTCAGAGGAGGAAAGGGAGGACCATCCTCCCCAGTGAATTTGTAAGATTCCAAACAAATAAAGGCATTTGAATTAATTATATGGAGAGTGCCTTGGTCCTCTCTATTTATAAGGTTCTGTATTTATTTTCTTAGTCAACCTTGTGTTCTGTTTCGTTGTGTTCTTGAACGTAGTTCTGTCTTTCATTTTTGTTCATTGATTTCACCTGTGTTAGTTACTCACCTTGTCATGCAGGTAAAAGAGGACCCAAAAGCGACTTAACAGAAACAGAGTTTATTAAAGTCCAAAACGGAATAACAGAATTCCTCTAGACTTGTAGAGGGGAAACAACTGGAGAAGCGGCCACAGACTGCAGGTCGCTTCGGGTAGGCGCAGGCCGTAGTCGACTGAGACACCTGCTCACACGCAGCATCTGATGAAGGCACAAAACACGACAGGACAGGGTGATACACAATCACGGCAAAAACACGACAGGACAGGGCGAAACGCAATCACGGCATGGTGAATACAATACAAGGAACCGACGGAACAGGAACGGATCACAAAGGAATAAATAGGGACTCTAATCAGGGGAAAGGATCGGGAACAGGTGTGGGAAGACTAAATGATGATTAGGGGAATAGGAACAGCTGGGAGCAGGAACGGAACGACAGAGAGAAGAGAGAGCGAGAGAGTGAGAGAGGGAGGGGGAGAGAGAGGGATAGAACCAAACAAGACCAGCAGAGGGAAACGAATAGCATGGGGAGCACAGGGACAAGACATGACAATAAATGACAAACATGACAGTACCCCCCACTCACCGAGCGCCTCCTGGCGCACTCGAGGAGGAATCCTGGCGGCAACGGAGGAAATCATCGATGAGCGAACGGTCCAGCACGTCCCGAGACGGAACCCAACTCCTCTCCTCAGGACCGTAACCCTCCCAATCCACTAGGTATTGGTGACCCCGTCCCCGAGAACGCATGTCCATAATCTTATGTACCTTGTAAATAGGTGCGCTCTCGACAAGGACGGGAGGGGGGAGGGAAGACGAACGGGGTGCGAAGAAAGGGCTTAACACAGGAGACATGGAAGACAGGATGGACGCGACGAAGATGTCGCGGAAGAAGCAGTCGCACAGCGACAGGATTGACGACCTGGGAGACACGGAACGGACCAATGAACCGCGGAGTCAACTTACGAGAAGCTGTCGTAAGAGGAAGGTTGCGAGTGGAAAGCCACACTCTCTGGCCGCAACAATACCTTGGACTCTTAATCCTGCGTTTATTGGCGGCTCTCACCGTCTGTGCCCTGTAACGGCAAAGTGCAGACCTCACCCTCCTCCAGGTGCGCTCACAACGTTGGACAAACGCTTGAGCGGAGGGAACGCTGGACTCGGCAAGCTGGGATGAGAACAGAGGAGGCTGGTAACCCAGACTACTCTGAAACGGAGATAACCCGGTAGCAGACGAAGGAAGCGAATTGAGCGTATTCTGCCCAGGGGAGCTGTTCTGCCCAAGACGCAGGGTTTCTGAAAGAAAGGCTGCGTAGTATGCGACCAATCGTCTGATTGGCCCTCTCTGCTTGACCGTTAGACTGGGGATGAAACCCGGAAGAGAGACTGACGGACGCACCAATCAAACGACAGAACTCCCTCCAAAACTGTGACGTGAATTGCGGGCCTCTGTCTGAAACGGCGTCTAACGGGAGGCCATGAATTCTGAACACATTCTCAATAATGATTTGTGCCGTCTCCTTAGCGGAAGGAAGTTTAGCGAGGGGAATGAAATGTGCCGCCTTAGAGAACCTATCGACAACCGTCAGA
Organism: Oncorhynchus gorbuscha; assembly: GCF_021184085.1. Classification (NCBI taxonomy): domain Eukaryota; kingdom Metazoa; phylum Chordata; class Actinopteri; order Salmoniformes; family Salmonidae; genus Oncorhynchus; species Oncorhynchus gorbuscha. The sequence goes on from NC_060183.1 coordinate 4,877,416, forward strand.
ATCACAGTCTTCCCCGCAGACAAAGGCAGACCGGTAATGAAGTCTAAGGCAATGTGAGACCATGGTCGAGAAGGAATGGGGAGCGGTCTGAGACGACCGGCAGGAGGAGAGTTACCCGACTTAGTCTGCGCGCAGTCCGAACAAGCAGCCACGAAACGGCGCGTGTCACGCTCCTGAGTCGGCCACCAAAAGCGCTGGCGCATAGACGCAAGAGTGCCTCGAACACCGGGATGACCAGCTAACTTGGCAGAGTGAGCCCACTGAAGAACAGCCAGACGAGTGGAAACAGGAACGAAAAGGAGGTTACTAGGACAAGCGCGCGGCGACGCAGTGTGCGTGAGTGCTTGCTTAACCTGTCTTTCAATTCCCCAGACTGTTAACCCGACAACACGCCCATAAGGAAGAATCCCTCGGGATCAGTAGAAGCCACAGAAGAACTAAACAGACGGGATAAGGCATCAGGCTTGGTGTTCTTGCTACCCGGACGGTAAGAAATCACAAACTCGAAACGAGCGAAAAACAACGCCCAACGAGTTTGACGGGCATTAAGTCGTTTGGCAGAACGGATGTACTCAAGGTTCTTATGGTCTGTCCAAACGACAAAAGGAACGGTCGCCCTCCAACCACTGTCGCCATTCGCCTAGGGCTAAGCGGATGGCGAGCAGTTCACGGTTACCCACATCATAGTTGCGCTCAGATGGCGACAGGCGATGAGAAAATAAGCGCAAGGATGAACCTTATCGTCAGACTGGAAGCGCTGGGATAGGATGGCTCCCACGCCTACCTCTGAAGCGCCAACCTCGACAATGAATTGTCTAGTGACGTCAGGAGTAACGAGGATAGGAGCGACGTAAAACGTTCTTTTAGAAGATCAAAAGCTCCCTGGGCGGAACCGACCACTTAAAACACGTCTTGACAGAAGTAAGAGCTGTGAGAGGGGCAGCAACTTGACCGAAATTACGAATGAAACGCCGATAGAAATTAGCGAAACCTAAAAAGCGCTGCAACTCGACACGTGACCTTGAACGGGCCAATCACTGACAGCTTGGACCTTAGCGGAATCCATCTGAATGCCTTCAGCGGAAATAACGGAACCGAGAAAAGTAACGGAGGAGACATGAAAAGAGCACTTCTCAGCCTTTACGTAGAGACAATTCTCTAAAAGGCGCTGTAGAACACGTCGAACGTGCTGAACATGAATCTCGAGTGACGGAGAAAAAAATCAGGATATCGTCAAGATAGACAAAAACAAAAATGTTCAGCATGTCTCTCAGAACATCATTAACTAATGCCTGAAAAACAGCTGGCGCATTGGCGAGACCGAACGGCAGAACCCGGTACTCAAAATGCCCTAACGGAGTGTTAAACGCCGTTTTCCACTCGTCCCCCTCTGATGCGCACGAGATGGTAAGCGTTACGAAGGTCCAACTTAGTAAAGCACCTGGCTCCCTGCAGAATCTCGAAGGCTGATGACATAAGGGGAAGCGGATAACGATTCTTAACCGTTATGTCATTCAGCCCTCGATAATCCACGCAGGGGCGCAGAGTACCGTCCTTCTTTTAACAAAAAGAACCCCGCCCGGCCGGAGAAGAAGAAGGCACTATGGTACCGGCGTCAAGAGACACAGACAAATAATCCTCGAGAGCCTTACGTTCGGGAGCCGACAGAGAGTATAGTCTACCTCGAGGAGGAGTGGTCCCCGGAAGGAGATCAATACTACAATCATACGACCGGTGAGGAGGAAGGGAGTTGGCTCGGGACCGACTGAAGACCGTGCGCAGATCATGATATTCCTCCGGCACTCCTGTCAAATCGCCAGGTTCCTCCTGAGAAGTAGGGACAGAAGAAATGGGAGGGATGGCAGACATTAAACACTTCACATGACAAGAAACGTTCCAGGATAGGATAGAATTACTAGACCAATTAATAGAAGGATTATGACATACAAGCCAGGGGTGACCCAAAACAACAGGTGTAAACGGTGAACGGAAAATCAAAAAAGAAATAGTCTCACTGTGGTTACCAGATACTGTGAGAGTTAAAGGTAGTGTCTCAAATTTGATACTGGGAAGATGACTACCATCTAAGGCAAACATGGGCGTAGGCCTGTCTAACGGTCTGAAAGGAATGTTATGTTTCCGAGCCCATGCTTCGTCCATGAAACAACCCTCAGCCCCAGAGTCAATCAAAGCACTGCATGTAGCACCCGAACCGGTCCAGCGTAGATGGACCGACATAGTAGTACAAGATCTAGATGAAGGGACCTGAGTAGTAGCGCCACCAGTAGCCCTCCGCTTACTGATGGGCTCTGGCCTCTTACTGGACATGAATTAACAAAATGTCCAGCAACTCCGCAATAGAGGCACAGGCGGTTGGTGATCCTCCGTTCCCTCTCCTTATTCGAGATGCGAATCCCTCCCAGCTGCATGGGCTCAGTCTCAAAGCCAGAGGAGGGAGATGGTTGCGATGCGGAGCAGGGAAACACCGTTGATGCGAGCTCTCTTCCACGAGCCCGGTGACGAAGATCTACCCGTCGTTCTATGCGGATGGCGAGAGCAATCAAAGAGTCCACATCTGAAGGAACCTCCCGGGAGAGAATCTCATCCTTAACCACTGCGTGGAGTCCCTCCAGAAAACGAGCGAGCAGCGCCCGGCTCGTTCCACTCACTAGAGGCAGCAAGAGTGCGAAACTCAATGGAATAATCCGTTATGGACCGTTCACCTTGGCATAAGGAAGCCAGGGCCCTAGAAGCCTCCCCACCAAAAACTGAACGGTCAAAAACCCGAATCATCTCCTCTTTAAAGTTCTGGAATCTGTTAGAGCAATCAGCCCTTGCCTCCCAGATAGCTGTGCCCCATTCTCGAGCCCGGCCAGTAAGGAGTGAAATGACGTAAGCAACCCGAGCTCTCTCTCTAGAGTATGTGTGGGGTTGGAGAGAGAACACAATCTCACACTGCGTGAGAAAGGAGCGGCACTCAGTGGGCTGCCCGGAGTAGCAAGGTGGGTTATTAACCCTGGGTTCTGGAGGCTCGGCAGGCCAGGGAGTAACAGGTGGCACGAGACGTAGACTCTGGAACTGTCCAGAGAGGTCGGAAACCTGAGCGGCCAGGTTCTCCACGGCATGGCGAGCAGCAGACAATTCCTGCTCGTGTCTGCCGAGCATGGCTCCTTGGATCTCGACGGCAGTGTAACGAGCGTCTGAAGTCGCTGGGTCCATTCCTTGGTCGGTTCCTTCTGTCATGCAGGTAAAAGAGGACCCAAAAGCGACTTAACAGAAACAGAGTTTATTAAAGTCCAAAACGGAATAACAGAATTCCTCTAGACTTGTAGAGGGGAAACAACTGGAGAAGCGGCCACAGACTGCAGGTCGCTTCGGGTAGGCGCAGGCCGTAGTCGACTGAGACACCTGCTCACACGCAGCATCTGATGAAGGCACAAAACACGACAGGACAGGGTGATACACAATCACGGCAAAAACACGACAGGACAGGGCGAAACGCAATCACGGCATGGTGAATACAATACAAGGAACCGACGGAACAGGAACGGATCACAAAGGAATAAATAGGGACTCTAATCAGGGGAAAGGATCGGGAACAGGTGTGGGAAGACTAAATGATGATTAGGGGAATAGGAACAGCTGGGAGCAGGAACGGAACGACAGAGAGAAGAGAGAGCGAGAGAGTGAGAGAGGGAGGGGGAGAGAGAGGGATAGAACCAAACAAGACCAGCAGAGGGAAACGAATAGCATGGGGAGCACAGGGACAAGACATGACAATAAATGACAAACATGACACACCTGGTCTCATCAGCTCCGTATTTAGTTCAGTTTATTCTGTTTGTGCCTTTTGTGAGGTATTGTCCATTTTGACTCGACTAAGCCTTTTCCTAGCTTGTTTGTGAGAACCAGTTATAGCCTTCAGTCCTAGTTTTGATTTTCCTACCTGTGTATGACCACGATCCTTCTGTGAAATAAACACCTGCCGCACTCTGGTCTTCAATCAACACCCTTTTCTCCTGAGAATTCATTACAGAATTTCATAAACATAAAAACGGTAAAACATTTAAAAAGTTATCCTTTTTAGATAAAACTAATATACTAAATATTTTCACTGCAACATGTTATTGATTATAACACACTATTTTGTAATTAGTAGCCTCAACAGCACTCTGTATGGTAGCACCATGGTGTAGCCGGAGGACAGCTAGCTTCTATCCTCCTCTGGGTACATTGACTTTAATACAAAACCTGGGAGGCTATTGGTTTTCACCCCCTTCCATAGACCTACACAGTAATTATGACAACTTCCGGAGGACGTCCTCCAACCTATAGGAGCTCTTGCATCCTGAACTGACATGTTGTCCACCCAATCAAAAGATCACATTTTAGCACTACAGTGTATAAAATGTGGTGAGTAGTTGACTCAAAGTGAGCGAAAGACAATAGTTTAACAGTTTTTAACAAATTAATTTCTTCAAAAATGAAGGAAAAACAAGAGAGAGAGAGGGAGAATAGTTTTTTTTTAGTTTCACTTACTTAACTATCAAATGCAGCTAGCTAGTTTAGCCTATCAAACAGAGAGGGATGCTATGTTAGCTAGCTGGCTATGGCTATCCAACAGAGAGGTATGCTATGTTAGCTAGCTGGCTATGGCTATCCAACAGAGAGGGATGCTATGTTAGCTAGCTGGCTATGGTTATCCAACAGAGAGGGATGCTATGTTAGCTAGCTGGCTATGGTTATCCAACAGAGAGGGATGCTATGTTAGCTAGCTGGCTATGACTATCCAACAGAGAGGGATGCTATGTTAGCTAGCTGGCTATGACTATCCAACAGAGAGGGATGCTATGTTAGCTAGCTGGCTATGGTTATCCAACAGAGAGGGATGCTATGTTAGCTAGCTGGCTATGACTATCCAACAGAGAGGGATGCTATGTTAGCTAGCTGGCTATGGTTATCCAACAGAGAGGGATGCTATGTTAGCTAGCTGGCTATGGTTATCCAACAGAGAGGGATGCTATGTTAGCTAGCTGGCTATGACTATCCAACACAACACTGGAACTCTTCCAAGTCAAGGTAAGGCTTTTGGTTTTATTAATTTATTTCCACCGGGGCCCGCTGGTGTCACTGCTTACTGGCTATACACTATAACGTTACTGTATGACTGTAGCGGGTTTACTAACGTTTTAGTTCTATTAGCTATGTTGACGTTGTTGTTACTTTAGCTAATATGGTGACAACGATGTAGCCTGTGTGTAGCGGTTAAGATATGGTTTGTCTTGAAAATGTTTTCTTCGCCTGGTCACATACAGCTGTGTTGTGCGTATAAAAAAAAATCCACAGACGAAGAGAAAGGGTGAGGTGGGCAGTGCACAGTTGCGAGAAGGAATACAACGTGGCTGCTATGAAAGTGAACTGTGTTTACGCATGATTAAGGGGTGTATTCATTCTGACAAATGAATCTGTTAAAACGTTTTCTTTACATCCACATTTTCTCTCGACCTGTGTGTAAACGTTCAGTCATGGGCTAGGTTGTAACAAACACGTGATTTTGGTATTGGGAAGATTTGAGAATCACGTATTAGCTTAATTAAACCTATCAATGTTTTATTGAACTGGGCGAATGGAATATTCGACAGTCATCCAATATGCTGTAATAGACCAAAAGAAGAACACCACTAGTGTGTACATATAAGACTTGAACATAGTTCGATATCTGTAATACATGTGTACAATACATGTTAAAATATATGTCAATATATATGTTTTCCGTATACTGTACTGTCTATAGTAGTTTACTAGAGGTCAGTGCTTTGTCTGTAGTAGTTTACTAGAGGTCAGTGCTTTGTCTGTAGTAGTTTACTAGAGGTCAGTGCCTTGTCTGTAGTAGTTTACTAGAGGTCAGTGCCTTGTCTGTAGTAGTTTACTAGAGGTCAGTGCTTTGTCTGTAGTAGTTTACTAGAGGTCAGTGCCTTGTCTGTAGTAGTTTACTAGAGGTCAGTGCTTTGTCTGTAGTAGTTTACTAGAGGTCAGTGCTTTGTCTGTAGTAGTTTACTAGAGGTCAGTGCTTTGTCTGTAGTAGTTTACTAGAGGTCAGTGCTTTGTCTGTAGTAGTTTACTAGAGGTCAGTGCCTTGTCAGTAGTAGTTTACTAGAGGTCAGTGCTTTGTCTGTAGTAGTTTACTAGAGGTCAGTGCTTTGTCTGTAGTAGTTTACTAGAGGTCAGTGCCTTGTCAGTAGTAGTTTACTAGAGGTCAGTGCTCTGTCTGTAGTAGTTTACTAGAGGTCAGTGCTTTGTCTGTAGTAGTTTACTAGAGGTCAGTGCTTTGTCTGTAGTAGTTTACTAGAGGTCAGTGCTTTGTCTGTAGTAGTTTACTAGAGGTCAGTGCTTTGTCTGTAGTAGTTTACTAGAGGTCAGTGCTTTGTCTGTAGTAGTTTACTAGAGGTCAGTGCCTTGTCAGTAGTAGTTTACTAGAGGTCAGTGCTTTGTCTGTAGTAGTTTACTAGAGGTCAGTGCCTTGTCAGTAGTAGTTTACTAGAGGTCAGTGCTTTGTCTGTAGTAGTTTACTAGAGGTCAGTGCTTTGTCTGTAGTAGTTTACTAGAGGTCAGTGCTTTGTCTGTAGTAGTTTACTAGAGGTCAGGGTAAATACGTCTCAGCCAGCCTGGCTCATGTTTGGGATAAACCATGCCAGATGTCCTGGCTCATGTTTGGGATAAACCATGCCAGATGTGCTGGCTCATGTTTGGGATAAACCATGCCAGATGTCCTGGCTCATGTTTGGGATAAACCATGCCAGATGTGTGTAGGGAAGATTTAATCTCTGCCATTGCAATGGATTGGAAACAGATAATGAGATGAAATGGACCAATAATCTCTGAGAAGGTTGCTGGCTGACCTGTTCTTCTTGAACACTGTTTTCGCAAACCAACCTTCTTGTTTGTGTATTTTATCTTATATTTCTATGTTTTATTAAACCCCAGGAAGAGTAGCTGCTGTCTAGTATCTAATGGGGATACTAATAAACTAAATTAAACCTGCCTGGAGACTGGAGGAAGAATATTTCTCAGATTGAATTGTAGTGTTGTAATTTCCAATCCATGGAATTATGCTACTGTGATATTTGAATAAACTGTGATGTGTAATATTCAAGAGTCCCCCCCCTCCCCCTATAATATTCTATTTAATAGAGCTTGCTAGCTTGTTGTCCTAAATAATCGGAAATTAATGGGGGAAAAAATAGAGTTTTTGTAATGAACTTCGTCTGCTGTTTGAAGAGAGTCAGACCGAAATGCAGCGTGTACGTTACTCATGACTTTTAATGAAGATAAAGCGGTACATGAAATAACTGAGAAAAAAAACAACAAACGAGTGAAACTAATACAGCCTATCTGGTGACTAACACTAAGACAGGTACAATCACCCACGAAATACAACGCGCACTCAGGCTGCCTAAATATGGTTCCCAATCCGAGACAACTAGAATCAGCTGACTCCAATTAGGAATCGCCTCAGGCAGCCAAGCCTAACTAGACACACCCCTAATAATACACACTCCTAATTAATACAAACCCCAATACGAAATACAACATATAAACCCATGTCACACCCTGGCCTTCCCAAACATATAACAAAAACACAAGATACAATGACCAAGGCGTGACAGTTTTGGAATTAATGCTGAAAATAAGGTCTGAGGTTAACACAGGTTTAAGAGATAATATCAGTCAGTTGACATTACATTTATGGGCTTCATGGCCTTTATAAAAAAAATTATGCTTAAGAATTCACTTTAAAAAAAATTATAATTGAACCTTTATATAACTCGGCAAGTCAGTTAAGAACAAATTATTATTCACAATGACGGCCTAGAAACAGAGATTGTCTCATAGGAAAAAACATATAAGATCTCCTACCACCTTATTTTTAGCATTTATCCAAAAAACATTTAAAAAAAACGTAATTTCCCGATGGGCTTTGAACTATGTCTGAGTAAATTCCTAAGAAAACATGATTACTCTCTATTTGTAGTGGTTTCAATCTGTGTGCCGCGTTCACGTGCTCGTCGGAACTAGGAACCTCTGAAAGGTCCGACTTGCTGACTGGTTGAACGCGGCATGTGTATAACTACAACCTCTTAGCAAATCGCACATTTCAGAGTTTCCTATTTCCCACTAGCACGTGAACGCGGTAATAATCTCTCATGTATACTGAGCAAAAATAAACGCAACATGCAAAACTTTCAAAGATTTTACTGAGTTACAGTTCATATAAGGAAAGCAGTCAATTTCAATATATTCATTAGGTCCTAATCTATGGATTTCACATGACTGAGAATACAGAAGGTAGGGGGGATCAGAAAAACCAGTCAGTAGCGGGTGTGATCACCACTTGCCTTGTGCAGGATGACACATCTCTTTCACATAGAGTTGATCAGGCTGTTGATTGTGGCCTGTGGAATGTTGTCCCGCACCTCTTCAATGGCTGTGCGAAGTTGCTCGATATTGGCGGGAACTGGAACACACTGTCGTACACATCGATCCAGAGCATCCCAAACATGCTCAATGGGTGACATGTCTGGTGAGTGTGCATGCCATGTAAGGACTATGACATTTTCAGCTTCCAGGAATGGTGTATAGATTCTTAGTGACATGGGTACTAGCAGTGGCGCAGTGGTCTAAGGCACTGTATCTCAGTGCAAGAGGGTTCACTACAGTCACTGATTTCAAATCCAGGCTGCATCACATCTGGCTGTGATTGGGAGTCCCATAGGGTGGTGCACAATTGGCCCAGCGTTGTCTGGGTTTGGCCGGGGTAAGCTGTCATTATAAATAAGAATTTGTTCTTAACTGACTTACCTAGTTAAACAAAATGATCATGCTGAAACATGATGTGATGGTGGTGGGTGAACGGCATCACACTGGGCCTCAGAATCTCTCCATGGTATCTTTGTGCATTCAAATTGCCACCAATAAAATGCCATTGTGTTCGCTGTCTGAAGCTTTTGCCTGCCGATACCATAACCCCACCGCCACCATGGGGCACTCTGTTCACAATTTTGACATCAGCAAACAGCTCGCGCACACGACGCCATAAATGTGGTGGGCAGTTGTGAGGCCAGGTTGAACCTACTGCCAAATTCTCTAAAATAATGTTGGAGGCGGCTTATGGTAGAGAAATGCACATTAAATGATCTGGCAACAGCTCTGGTGGAAAATCCCCGCAGTCAGCATGCCAATTGCACGCTCCCTCAAAACTTGAGGGTGGCAATGTGTTGTGTGACAAAACTGCACATTTTAGTGTGGCCTTTTATTGATCCCAGCACAAGGTGCACCTGTGTAATGATCATGCTGTTGAATCAGCTTTTTGATTTGCCACACCTGTCAGATGGATGTATTATTTGGGCAACAGGGATGTAAACACATTTGGGCAAAACAAATTAGATAAATAATATGTTTTAATTATATGGATAATTTCGGGGATCTTTTATTTCAGCTCAAGATACATGGGACCAGCACGACATTTCGCGTTTATATTTATGTTCAGTGTAAAATTCCTGGGATATGTCTCGTTCCAGTCTAGTCGGAAACGAGTAAACGCGGAAATTTCCGACTTGCCATCTGGTTGAAAGCAGCAATTGTATAACTATAAACAGTTACAAAAGTTGAAAATTACCGAGTTTCCTGGTGCCGACTAGTATTTGAACGTGGCAATAATGTTTTGGGACGCGCACGTTTGCGTCATGTGACGTATCCCTGAACCCGGAAGAGATTTCTGCTGCAGAGCCGCAGCCAGAGTACAATCTCAACTTGCAAAGTTTTTAATAGTAAAGTAAGTTTTCACATAAACACAAGAACACGTACCGGGTCCGTACTAGTGTGGCAGCTAGTTAGCAGATTCGTGCAAAAAAGTTTAGTTTAGTTTTTACAGTCGAGTCTTCAAAATGTGGATGCTATGCTATGTAGCTAGTTAGCTTGCTCAGTTGTCGCAAAACGTTAGATGTCAACGGATATTTGCACGCTGTAACTACGCACTGAGACACATGCTACCTTTCTCCAATCGCTAGTTAGCCACTTTTATTTTGTAAATCAATTTGTTCGATAACAACCTAGACGTTGAGGCTAACTAGCTTCCAAACAGACTAGCCAGTTAAGCTAATGCCTACAATGGCATGTCAGCCTGAATGATCTCGTCTCGGGGAATCGCATTGTTTACATTGTGGGAGGCAACCCGTCTCAGTCAAACAACCCAGCAGCAAGTGTGTCCCCACTCAGTTGATTTGTGTGATGAGCTTTTCCCCAAGCAGGTTTGAACTAGAAATTATATTGTGCGCCTTTTTAGTGTCGGCACCTACTTATCCAGACTGTCAAAGCACAGTCCAAAATCACACAATGTTAATAGATCACGTTCAGCAGATGACTGTTGACACTGCGTATAGGCATTTGCTAAAATACAACTCGTTTATCAATTGTGGTACACAGATGCTTTAGCCACCATTCCTAGTAGGACAAATGGCATCTCCCCATTTTTTAATTTTTTTATTTTCTCCCAGGTGTGAGAGCCAAGATGCCAGTGTTACAAGGGGCCAATGGTCCATGATGTATGTGGAGGGTTATGGAGACTCCACTGAACTGTGCTGAAGAGCAACAACCCCCTCCTGCCTTCCCTGCCTCCTGGTCGACAGTCACACCACAGGAGTCTACTCCAGACAGAAACGACAAGGGGAACGTTGGCTTTGTGTTGGTGCATGCAGGTTTGGTGTACTTACAAGTACTTGTCTTGATTTTTCTATGCAAATTAGCCATTGTCAGGTGTCCGATCAAATCAAATGTATTTATATAGCCCTTCGTATATCAGCTGATATCTCAAAGTGCTGTACAGAAACCCAGCCTAAAACCCCAAACAGCAAGCAATGCAGGTGTAGAAGCACGGTGGCTAGGAAAAACTCCCTAGAAAGGCCAAAACCTAGGAAGAAACCTAGAGAGGAACCAGGCTATGTGGGGTGGCCAGTCCTCTTCTGGCTGTGCCGGGTGGAGATTATAAACCTAGAGAGGAACCAGGCTATGTGGGGTGGCCAGTCCTCTTCTGGCTGTGCCGGGTGGAGATTATAAACCTAGAGAGGAACCAGGCTATGTGGGGTGGCCAGTCCTCTTCTGGCTGTGCCGGGTGGAGATTATAACAGAACATGACCAAGATGTTCAAATGTTCATAAATGACCAGCATGGTCAAATAATAATAAGGCAGAACAGTTGAAACTGGAGCAGGACCACGGCCAGGTGGACTGGGGACAGCAAGGAGTCATCATGTCAGGTAGTCCTGGGACATGGTCCTAGGGCCCAGGCCAGTTGAAACTGGAGCAGCAGCATGGCCAGGTGGACTGGGGACAGCAAGGAGTCATCATGTCAGGTAGTCCTGGGACATGGTCCTAGGGCCCAGGCCAGGTGGACTGGGGACAGCAAGGAGTCATCATGTCAGGTAGTCCTGGGGCATGGTCCTAGGGCTCAGGTCCTCCGAGAGAGAAAGAGAGAATTGGGGAGAGAACACTTAGATTCACACAGGACACCGGATAAGAAAGGAGAAGTACTCCAGATATAACAGACTGACTCAAGCCCCCCAACACAAACTACTGCAGCATAAATACTGGAGGCTGAGACGGGAGGGGTCGGGAGACACTGTGGCCCCATCTGATGACACCCCCGGACAGGGCCAAACAGGAAGGATGAGATGACACTCAGTTTACATGTGATAAGGATAAGTTACCGTTGACTGTCTCTATATATATTGAATCTCTTATCACTTCTGGAGCGTTATCGTGTTCTGTCTTCTTACCGACTACTTTAATCACACTTAGATGGCTTTCCCGCTGTCCATACATTTTTGGTATTCCTATCCTAATTTATCACGCGTGTGTGTGTGTGTGTGTGTGTGTGCGTGCGTGTCCGTGCGAAAATACTATTCTCTTCCTCAATGGTGTGCAGAAATGAGTACAACATCCTGGCATTTACATCCCCCCCTACTATTTAGAACCCACGTCTGTGTATTCTAACCACTGACTATGCAGACCGTGAAAGAGAGACAAAATGGATGTAGGATGATGTCATCATTAACCAGCTGTTGAAAACAACACACTGTCTTTACTGATGAATTTGCAACCATTTAAAAAAATATTTTTTTTACATCACATACCTCCTTTTCACTTCTTTGTGTGTTTATTTCTTTCAGGAGCAGGATACCACTCTGAGTCCAAAGCCAAGGAATACAAGCATGTCTGCAAGAGAGCTTGTCAGAGAGTGAGTTTCCTTCGCCTTGTCCGGCGCTTCCTGCATCAGTGCAGAATGGCAATGTTAACACCTGTTTCCCATACCAGTAAAGCCCCTTGAATTGAATTGAGATTGAGAGGAAGCCGCGCTAGAGTATTGAGATGCAGCCTGAGACGACAGCGCTGTGGTCGTGTTCAGATCAGGAGGACAGGGAGGGATCTAGCACCCTGTAGTAGTAGTGCACTAGTAGTGCTGTAGTAGTAGTGCACTAGTAGTGCTGTAGTAGTAGTGCTCTAGTAGTGCTGTAGTAGTAGTGCACTAGTAGTGCTGTAGTAGTAGTGCACTAGTAGTGCTGTAGTAGTAGTGCACTAGTAGTGCTGTAGTAGTAGTGCACTAGTAGTGACCGTTTAGTAGTGCACTAGTAGTGCTGTCAGTAGTAGTGCACTAGTAGTGTTGTAGGGAGTAGTGCACTAGTAGTAACACGCCATCGTCAGCTGGCCCGGTAATGAGTGCACTAGTAGTGCTGTAGTAGTTTCTGTGCAGCTTTGTAGTGAAAACCTCTTTTACTTTTATTTTATAGTCCACTCAGTAGTGCAGCTAGATGTAGTGGAATATTGGACCGTCTGTCCAAGTCTCTATCCTGTCTCTGTAGGAGTCTGGTCTATATGTGTCTCTGTACTGGGAGTTATGTGTTGGTAACACTGCCATATCTGTCTCTGCTGGCTGTCTAAAACTGTCTCTGTACTGTAATGTCATGTTCTCTGTACTGTCTGTGTTTTCTGTCTTTGTACAGCTGAAAACCTGTTTGTCTGTTTATTTTATAGTCTGTCAGATTAGAGTCTGTCTATATGCTGTCCTGTCTGGAATATTGGCTGTCTGTCCAAGTCTCTATCCTGTCTCTGTACAGTCTGGTCTATATGCTGTCTCTGTACTGTCTGTCTATATGCTGTCTCTGTACTGTCTGTCTATATGCTGTCTCTGTACTGTCTGTCTATATGCTGTCTCTGTACTGTCTGTCTATATGCTGTGTCTGTCTGTCTATATGCTGTGTCTGTCTGTCTATATGCTGTCTCTGTCTGTCTATATGCTGTCTCTGTCTGTCTATATGCTGTGTCTGTCTCTGTCTCTGTGCTGTTTCTATCCTGCCTCTGTACTGTCTGTCTATATGCTGTCTCTATCCTGTCTCTGTACTGTCTGTCTGTAATGTCTGTGCTGTCTCTGTAGTGTTGAGTGATACTGTAGGTAAATGCTGTCTCTGTAGTGTTGAGTGATACAGTAGGTAAATGCTGTACTGTGAAATATGATCCCCATGATTTGTTGGTGTTCAATCAGCAAGGAGAGCGTTTGTATTGCTCTTACCCTGTTGCATCATGGGTCGTGTTCACTAGGGCATGCAACGGACAACAATGAGTAAGTCCAGGGACTCTCCCTGTTTCAGTCCCTTGTTCGTCTGTTGTGAACACGGTGACTGTAAACTGGCCTACCTGTAACGTCTCTCTCTCAGGCTGTGGACAGACTGAAAGCCGGTGCTCTGGCAGTGGACGCTGTGACCGCAGCCCTTGTTGAGCTTGAGGTTAGTGTGTGTGTGTGTGTGTGTGACCATAGACCCATGCTATGTGTTATGTTAACAACAGTGTGTGTGTGTGTGTGTGTGTGTGTGTGTGTGTGTGTGTGTGTGACCGCAGCCCTTGTTGAGCTTGAGATTAGTGTGTCTGTGTGTGTGTGACCATAGACCCATGTTATGTGTTATGTTAACAACAGTGTATCTGTCAGTATTTATATCTCACATAACACTAACACTACTATATATACATTTTAGAAAAATATATATATTTTAGATTTAGGCTGTTATGTAGCAAATGTGGAAAAAAGTCTTGAATTGTGGTGTATTTGTAAAACAAAGCTGATTTTTAGGGGAAAAAAATTGTCCCTAAAAAAACCAAGTAAAGCCACTGAATCTGAGTACTCTTGACAATACTTTAATCTGACACGTGAATCCAACCACAGATGCCTTTTTAAAGCACTACTCCTGAATTCTAAAAAAAAAAACATACGTATCACAGAGTGAGTATTTGATGGGTTGAATGGACTCTTAGGATCCGTACAAAGTGATGTGTGACATAACGTCTATGTTTAGATCACAGCTACTTAGTCCTTAAAGGAAGGAGGCCCGAGTGAAGTTCCTTTCACTCATCTATATGAAATATATATATAAGTATATCTGTGTCTAAAATGTCCTATTTCTTAATGTAAAGAATGTCCAACATTTTGGAAGGCTATTTGTTAGTCAACTTGTCTAGAGTTAGATACACGCAGTTTCTCCTCTGTCATTATAAACTCAGCAAAAAAGAAACAGCCCTTTTTCAGGACCCTGTCTTCCAATGATAATTTGTATAAATCCAAATAACTTCACAGATCTTCATTGTAAAGGGTTTAAACACTGTTTCCCCATGCTTGTTCAATGAACCATAAACCATTAATGAACATGCACCTGTGGAACGGTCGTTAAGACACTAACAGCTTACAGACGGTAGGCAATTAAGGTCACAGTTATGAAAACTTAGGATACTAAAGAGACCTTTCTACTGACTCTGAATAACACCACAAGAAAGATGCCCAGGGTCCCTGCTCATCTGCGTGAACGTGCCTTAGGCATGCTGCAACGAGGCATGAGGACTGCAGATGTGGCCAGGGCAATAAATTGCAATGTCCGTACTGTGAGACGCCTAACTCGGCATTACAGGGAGACAGGACGGACAGCTGATTGTCCTCGCAGTGGCAGACCACGTGTAACAACACCAGCACAGGATCAGTACATCTGAATATCACACCTGCGGGACAGGTACAGGATGGCAACAACAACTGACTGAGTTACACCAGGAATGCACAATCCCTCCATCAGTGCTCAGACTGTCCGTAATAGGCTGAGAGCGGCTGGACTGAGGGCTTGTAGGCCTGTTGTAAGGCAGGTCCTCACCAGACATCACCGGCAACAACTTTGCCTATGGGCACAAACCCACAGTCGCTGGACCAGACAGGACTGGCAAAAAATGCTCTTCACTGACGAGTTGCAGTTTTGTCTCACCGGGAGTGATGGTCGGATTCACGTTTATCGTCGAAGGAATGAGCGTTACACCGAGGCCTGTGCTCTGGAGTGGGATCGATTTGGAGGTGGAGGGTCCGTCATGGTCTGGGGCAGTGTGTCACAGCATCATCGGACTGAGCTTGTCGTCATTGCAGGCAATCTCAACACTGTGCGTTACAGGGAAGACATCCTCCTCCCTCATGTGGTACCCTTCCTGCAGGCTCATCCTGACATGATGAGACAGCATCCTCCAGCATGACAAGGCCACCAGGCATACTGCTCATTCTGTGCGTGATTTCCTGCAAGACAGGAATGACCTTGTTCTGCCATGGCCAGCGAAGAGCCCAGATCTCAATCCCATTGAGCAAATCTGGGACCTGTTGGATCGGAGGGTGAGGGCTAGGGCCATTCCCCCCAGAAATGTCCGGGAACTTGCAGGTGCCTTGGTGGAAGAGTGGGATAACATCTCACAGCAATAACTGGTCAATCTGGTGCAGTCCATGAGGAGGAGATGCACTACAGTACTTAATGCAGCTGGTGGCCACACCAGATACTGACTGTTACTTTTGATTTTGATCCCCCCCCCTTTGTTCAAGGACACATGATTCCATTTCTGTTAGTCACATGTCTGTGGAACTTGTTCAGGTTATGTCTCAGTTGTTGGATCTTGTTATGTTCGTACAAATATTTACACATGTTAAGTTTGCTGAAAAAAATAAATGCAGTTGACAGTGAGAGGACGTTTCTTTGTTTATCTGTGTACAAAATGTAATTTCATGATTCTTCTAAATGTTTTTTGTCATCCACAGGATTCTCCGTTCACCAACGCGGGAATGGGCTCTAACTTAAACCTGTCGGGGGAGATCGAGTGTGACGCCAGCATCATGGATGGGAAGTCTTTGCGTTATGGAGCTGTAGGTGCTGTTAGTGGTGGGTTACTGACCAACTACTGATGTGTAACTAGCATCTATTTAAAGCCCTATCGCAGGGGGCAAATATCTAGAAAATATCTTCTATTCTGGTTGTAATGTTGTCAGATTGACGTTATTTCAACCATCTCTGCCTGTTGGGATCTATGGTAGAACTTCAGCTATAAGCAACCCTGAACCAACCCTTCAGCTATAAGCATTGTACAGTCACCTGAACCAACCCTTCAGCTATCAGTATTGTACAGTCACCTGAACCAACCCTTCAGCTATCAGCATTGTACAGTCACCTGAACCAACCCTTCAGCTATCAGCATTGTACAGTCACCTGAACCAACCCTTCAGCTATCAGTATTGTACAGTCACCTGAACCAACCCTTCAGCTATCAGCATTGTACAGTCACCTGAACCAACCCTTCAGCTATCAGCATTGTACAGTCACCTGAACCAACCCTTCAGCTATAAGCAACCCTGAACCAACCCTTCAGCTATCAGCATTGTACAGTCACCTGAACCAACCCTTCAGCTATAAGCATTGTACAGTCACCTGAACCAACCCTACAGCTATCAGCATTGTACAGTCACCTGAACCACCCTACAGCTATCAGCATTGTACAGTCACCTGAACCAACCCTTCAGCTATAAGCATTGTACAGTCACCTGAACCAACCCTACAGCTATTAGCATTGTACAGTCACCTGAACCACCCTACAGCTATCAGCATTGTACAGTCACCTGAACCAACCCTTCAGCTATCAGCATTGTACAGTCACCTGAACCAACCCTACAGCTATCAGCATTGTACAGTCACCTGAACCAACCCTTCAGCTATCAGCATTGTACAGTCACCTGAACCAACCCTTCAGCTATCAGCATTGTACAGTCACCTGAACCAACCCTACAGCTATCAGCATTGTAC
The DNA here is from genome assembly GCF_021184085.1 of Oncorhynchus gorbuscha. NCBI lineage: Eukaryota > Metazoa > Chordata > Actinopteri > Salmoniformes > Salmonidae > Oncorhynchus > Oncorhynchus gorbuscha. The sequence continues at coordinate 4,894,607 of NC_060183.1, forward strand.
AGTCACCTGAACCAACCCTTCAGCTATCAGCATTGTACAGTCACCTGAACCAACCCTTCAGCTATAAGCAACCCTGAACCAACCCTTCAGCTATCAGCATTGTACAGTCACCTGAACCAACCCTTCAGCTATAAGCATTGTACAGTCACCTGAACCAACCCTTCAGCTTTGTGGAGTGTATTCCTCGATAGCTGGTTCTACATCTACAGATCCAACCCCTTTTGAAAAAGAGTGACGATGTTATTGGCTTCGTAACCAGTCCTGCACTGTGCTCACCATTTAACATTTCAGCAGTCTGCCCTGCGCCAAAAAGTTATTGTTTTCATAAGGCCTCCAGCAAAGACAGATCTCCTGAGTATAGACTTCACAATGTTCTGAGAACAAACAAACACACACACACACACTAGAGGCGAACGCCAACGGGCATTTCGACATTGAGGTAAAACAACAAAAAAAGACAAAGCCGTGGTTTTTACTCCCCTGCGTCCTGTAACAGTCAGCCATTTTTTAATTTTACTGGGTGAAGGAAGGAGGCCGGAGTAAATTAATACCAGTAAAATGTTTGGACACCTACTCATTCAAGGGTTTTCTTTATTTTTTTAAAACTATTTTCTACATTGTAGAATAATAGTGAAGACATCAAATAGTGAAACATAGTGAAGTAATCCCTCTCACCCCCCCCTTAAGTTTTAGATGCACTATTGTAAAGTGACTGTTCCACTGGATGTCATAAGGTGAATGCACCAATTTGTAAGTCGCTCTGGATAAGAGCGTCTGCTAAATGACTTAAATGTAATGTTAAATGTAAAATGTAACATCAAAAACTATGAAATAACACATATGGAATCATGTAGTAACCAAAAAAGTGTTAAACAAATCAAAATAGATTTGAGGTTCTGATGACCGCTTTGCACACTCAACCAGCTTCATGAGGTAGTCACCTGGAATGCATTTAAATTAACAGGTGTGCTTTGTTAAAAGTTAATTTGTGGCTTTTCTTTCCTGCGTTTGAGCCATTCAGTTGTGTTGTGATAAGGTAGAAAGCCCTATTTGGTAAAATATCAAATCGATATTATGGCAAGAACAGCTCAAATAAGCAATGAGAAATGACAGTCCATCTTTACTGTCATTATATGTCAGTATATATAATGGTGACAGGGCCCTATGTAACCCTAGAACATGGCCTGGTGGATCTATATGTACCATGGAGACAGGGCCCTATGTAACCCAGAACATGGCCTGGTGGATATATATGTACCATGGAGACAGGGCCCTATGGAACCCCAGAACATGGCCTGGTGGATCTATATGTACCATGGAGACAGGGCCCTATGGAACCCCAGAACATGGCCTGGGATCTATATGGGAGACAGGGCTATGGAACCCCAGAACATGGCCTGGTGGATCTATATGTACCATGTAGACAGGGCCCTATGGAACCCCAGAACATGGCCTGGTAGATCTATATGTACCATGTAGACAGGGCCCTATGTAACCCTAGAACATGGCCTGGTGGATCTATATGTACCATGTCATTGGAGACAGGGCCCTATGTAACCCCAGAACATGGCCTGGTGGATATATATGTACCATGGAGACAGGGCCCTATGGAACCCCAGAACATGGCCTGGTGGATCTATATGTACCATGTAGACAGGGCCCTATGGAACCCCAGAACATGGCCTGGTAGATCTATATGTACCATGTAGACAGGGCCCTATGGAACCCCAGAACATGGCCTGGTAGATCTATATGTACCATGGAGACAGGGCCCTATGGAACCCCAGAACATGGCCTGGTAGATCTATATGTACCATGTCATTGGAGACAGGGCCCTATGTAACCCCAGAACATGGCCTGGTGGATCTATATGTACCATGTAGACAGGGCCCTATGGAACCCCAGAACATGGCCTGGTGGATCTATATGTACCATGTCATTGGAGACAGGGCCCTATGTAACCCCAGAACATGGCCTGGTGGATCTATATGTACCATGGAGACAGGGCCCTATGGAACCCCAGAACATGGCCTGGTGGATCTATATGTACCATGGAGACAGGGCCCTATGGAACCCCAGAACATGGCCTGGTAGATCTATATGTACCATGTCATTGGAGACAGGGCCCTATGTAACCCCAGAACATGGCCTGGTGGATCTATGTAAACCCCTTGATTCACAACCTTTCTGTTTCCTGTGCAGGTATAAACAACCCAGTGCTGGTGGCCAACAGGTTACTGAGTGAAGCCCAGAAAGGAAAACTATCAGCCGGACGAATACCCCCCTGGTAAACATCTATTTAAAAAAAAAAAAAAAAAAACACTATTTACTAGTATTTTGTCTTACCTTTCACAGATTGACTTTGTGGCACTGAATGTAACCCCAAGGAGGCTCTTAACTATTTCTGTTACAATCACTGGCACAGCAGTAACTCGCTACTAACTCACAAGGGATTAATGGGGAAAAGGATCTCTGACTGAGATAACATATAATCCAACTGGAAACAGAGAGCTAGAGGTGTGATTTAAACTGTGTTGATCTCTGTGATGACTGGAAACAGAGAGCTAGAGGTGTGATTTAACTGTGTTGATCTCTGTGATGACTGGAAACAGAGAGCTAGAGGTGTGATTTAAACTGTGTTGATCTCTGTGATGACTGGAAACAGAGAGCTAGAGGTGTGATTTAAACTGTGTTGATCTCTGTGATGAATGGAAACAGAGAGCTAGAGGTGTGATTTAAACTGTGTTGATCTCTGTGATGACTGGAAACAGAGAGCTAGAGGTGTGATTTAAACTGTGTTGATCTCTGTGATGACTGGAAACAGAGAGCTAGAGGTGTGATTTAAACTGTGTTGATCTCTGTGATGACTGGAAACAGAGAGCTAGAGGTGTGATTTAACTGTGTTGATCTCTGTGATGACTGGAAACAGAGAGCTAGAGGTGTGATTTAACTGTGTTGATCTCTGTTATGAATGGAAACAGAGAGCTAGAGGTGTGATTTAAACTGTGTTGATCTCTGTGATGACTGGAAACAGAGAGCTAGAGGTGTGATTTAACTGTGTTGATCTCTGTTATGAATGGAAACAGAGAGCTAGAGGTGTGATTTAACTGTGTTGATCTCTGTGATGACTGGAAACAGAGAGCTAGAGGTGTGATTTAACTGTGTTGATCTCTGTGATGACTGGAAACAGAGAGCTAGAGGTGTGATTTAACTGTGTTGATCTCTGTGATGACTGGAAACAGAGAGCTAGAGGTGTGATTTAACTGTGTTGATCTCTGTGATGACTGGAAACAGAGAGCTAGAGGTGTGATTTAAACTGTGTTGATCTCTGTGATGACTGGAAACAGAGAGCTAGAGGTGTGATCTAAGCTGTGTTGATCTCTGTGATGACTGGAAACAGAGAGCTAGAGGTGTGATTTAAACTGTGTTGATCTCTGTGATGACTGGAAACAGAGAGCTAGAGGTGTGATTTAAACTGTGTTGATCTCTGTGATGACTGGAAACAGAGAGCTAGAGGTGTGATTTAAACTGTGTTGATCTCTGTGATGAATGGAAACAGAGAGCTAGAGGTGTGATTTAAACTGTGTTGATCTCTGTGATGACTGGAAACAGAGAGCTAGAGGTGTGATTTAAACTGTGTTGATCTCTGTGATGACTGGAAACAGAGAGCTAGAGGTGTGATTTAAACTGTGTTGATCTCTGTGATGACTGGAAACAGAGAGCTAGAGGTGTGATTTAAACTGTGTTGATCTCTGTGATGACTGGAAACAGAGAGCTAGAGGTGTGATTTAAACTGTGTTGATCTCTGTGATGACTGGAAACAGAGAGCTAGAGGTGTGATTTAAACTGTGTTGATCTCTGTGATGACTGGAAACAGAGAGCTAGAGGTGTGATTTAAACTGTGTTGATCTCTGTGATGACTGGAAACAGAGAGCTAGAGGTGTGATTTAAACTGTGTTGATCTCTGTGATGACTGGAAACAGAGAGCTAGAGGTGTGATTTAAACTGTGTTGATCTCTGTGATGACTAATGTGTTATTATATTATTATTATTATATTAACTGTGTTAATTTCCTCCACTGAAAGCATCTCTTATCGTCCTTTTTATCTCTTAAGCTTTCTAGTGGGTCGAGGAGCACATGACTGGGCTGTGAACCATGGGATACCTCCTTGTCCCTCAGAGAAGATGGCTACCAGTGAGTATCTCTGTCAATCAGTCAATCATGTTTTCTAGCTGGGGGGGGTCCAAATCCTGACCTATGAGTGACCATGTAAATGAGAGTAAATCAACATTGTTTTCCTAACTTTTTGAGTGAATCTGACAAGTGTGTTAATGACCAGCCTGGCCGTGTGGTAATGACCAGCCTGGCCGTGTGGTAGTGACCATCCTGGCCGCGTGGTAGTGGCCGCGTGGTAGTGACCAGCCTGGCCGTGTGGTAGTGACCATCCTGGCCGTGTGGTAGTGACCATCCTGGCCGTGTGGTAGTGACCATCCTGGCCGCGTGGTAGTGACCAGCCTGGCCGCGTGGTAGTGACCAGCCTGGCCGCGTGGTAGTGACCATCCTGGCCGCGTGGTAGTGACCAGCCTGGCCGCGTGGTAGTGACCAGCCTGGCCGCGTGGTAGTGACCAGCCTGGCCGCGTGGTAGTGACCAGCCTGGCCGCGTGGTAGGGTTTTAGGGTGTTTGAAGCGTGCCTCCATGTTTTTTGTAGTTTTAGGGTGTTGGAAGCGGGCCTCCATGTTAGTTGTAGTTTTAGGGTGTTGGAAGCGGGCCTCCATGTTAGTTGTAGTTTTAGGGTGTTGGAAGGGGCCTCCATGTTAGTTGTAGTTTTAGGGTGTTGGAAGCGGGCCTCCATGTTAGTTGTAGTTTTAGGGTGTTGGAAGCGGGCCTCCATGTTAGTTGTAGTTTTAGGGTGTTGGAAGCGGGCCTCCATTGTTAGTTGTAGTTTTAGGGTGTTGGAAGCGGGCCTCCATTGTTAGTTGTAGTTTTAGGGTGTTTGAAGCGGGCCTCCATGTTAGTTGTAGTTTTAGGGTGTTGGAAGCGGGCCTCCATGTTAGTTGTAGTTTTAGGGTGTTTGCACTTGAAAGCTCTGATGCATGTCAGAGTGATGTGTTTTCAACATTAACAGGCCAATCCTTAGTTCCACAGTTGAGATCAATGTATTTACTGTACTGGAGAACACACACACACACACACACACACACACACACACACACACACACACACACACACACACACACACACACACACACACACACACACACACACACACACACACACACACACACACACACACACACACACACACACACACACACACACACACACACACACACAAGCCTCTTGAACTTTTGAACAATAGACTAGATGCTGATTGGCATGGTCCCACCCAATAATACACCCGTATTGCATTGCTTGAAAGAGAACAGTTTAGAAAGAGCTGGACGGATTACATTTTTATCTGACTGTGTTTTCTTCAGGGCTCTTGCCAGACTATATTCTTGTCCTGGTCAAAAGTAGTTCTCTACGTAGGGAATAGGGTGCTGTTTGTGACAGCCTTGATGTCTGGTCATTTTAAGCCATTCTCTTTTACAGCATTGGTGAATAATTCAGAGGATATAATGAGTTTACACATCTGGTAGTGGTACTCCCTCGCTCGCTCTCCTCGCTCCTCTCTCTCTCTCACTCTCTTTCCCTCTCTCTCTTTCTCCCCCTTTCAAGCACTGTCTCTCTGTCTCTCTGTCTCTCTGTCTCTCTGTCTCTCTCTCTCTCTGTCTCTCTGTCTCTCTGTCTCTCTGTCTCTCTGTCTCTCTGTCTCTGTCTCTCTGTCTCTCTCTCTGTCTGTCTCTGTCTCTCTGTCTCTCTGTCTCTCTGTCTCTCTGTCTCTGTCTGTCTCTGTCTGTCTCTCTGTCTCTCTGTCTCTCTCTGTCTCTCTCTCTCTCTCTCTCTCTCTCTCTCTCTGTCTCTCCTCTCTGTCTCTCTCCCTCTTCTCTCTCTCTCTCTTCTCTCTTCTCACCCCCCTCTCTCCCCTCTGGTTGCCATTGGCTCCATGTTATTTTTACTAAGCCTGATTGCATTCCATTTAATTGTCTAAATGACTTAATTGCCCAGATTTGATTTCCTAGCTACTCTTTGATTAGATTTGTTTTAATAAACTTATTTGATAGGTGGCCTCAATTTCGATTGAGTTTGTTTTCTGGAAGTCATTAAACCTTAAGGATTTAGTAACATACATCATTGGGAGTCTGGATACTGAGTTGACTGTTTGTGGTCTCTCCCTGCCTCACACAGTCAAATCAAATCAAATTGTCACATACACATGGTTAGCAGATGTTAATGCGAGTGTAGCGAAATGCTCGTGCTTCTAGTTCCGACAATGCAGTAATAACCAACAAGTAATCTAACTAACAATTCCAAAACTGCTGTCTTATACACAGTGTAAGGGGATAAAGAATATGTACATAAAGATATATGAATGAGTGCTGGTACAGAGCAGCATAGGCAAGATACAGTAGATACAGTCTAGATTAGAACCAGAATTATATTTTATTCTCTCAAAGGTCGTTCTGTTATAGCAGACTGGGAGGTAAAGGGTCGTTCTGTTATAGCAGACTGGGAGGTAAAGGGTCGTTCTGTTATAGCAGACTGGGAGGTAAAGGGTCGTTCTGTTGGGAGGTAAAAGGTCGTTCTGTTATAGCAGACTGGGAGGTAAAGGGTCGTTCTGTTGTAGCAGACTGGGAGGTAAAGGGTCGTTCTGTTGTAGCAGACTGGGAGGTAAAGGGTCGTTCTGTTATAGCAGACTGGGAGGTAAAGGGTCGTTCTGTTATAGCAGACTGGGAGGTAAAGGGTCGTTCTGTTATAGCAGACTGGGAGGTAAAGGGTCGTTCTGTTGGGAGGTAAAGGGTCGTTCTGTTATAGCAGACTGGGTCGTAAAACTAACAGCCGACACAAATACAGTAGAGAAGGTTAGAGTTCTTCAGAAAAACAGGATCAAGTTGAAGACTATTTTTTTTTCAAACTGGAAATGTGCATAATTTCAACTCCACTACATGACCAAAACAATGTGGACACCTGCTCATCGAACATCTCATTCCAAAATCATCCATCCACGCGACAGGTGTGGCATTTCAAGAAGCCGATTAAACAGCATGATCATTACACAGGTGCGCCTTGTGCTGGGGATCCATAAAAGGCCACTCGAAAATGGGAAGTTTTGTCACGCAACACAATGCCACAGATGTCTCAAGTTTTGAGGGAGCGTTCAATTGGCATGCTGACTGCTGGAATGTTCACCAGAGCTGTTGTCAGAGAATTTAATAATCATTTCTCTACCGTTAGCTGCATTCAACGTCGCTTTACAGATTTTGGCAGTACGTCCAACCGGCCTCATAACCACAGACCGTGTGTAACGCCAGCCCAGGACCTCCACATCCATCTTGTTTCACCTGTCCTCCATGGCTGTTCACCTGTCCTCCATGGCTGTTCACCTGTCCTCCATGGCTGTTCACCTGTCCTCCATGGCTGTTCACCTGTCCTCCATGGCTGTTCACCTGTCCTCCATGGCTGTTTACCTGTCCTCCATGGCTGTTCACCTGTCCTCCATGGCTGTTCACCAGTCCTCCATGGCTGTTCACCTGTTCTCCATGGCTGTTCACCTGTTTTCCATGGCTGTTCACCTGTTTTCCATGCTCCCCCCAACCATGGCTGTTCACCTGTCCTCCATGGCTGTTCACCTGTCCTCCATGGCTGTTCACCTGTCCTCCATGGCTGTTTACCTGTCCTCTATGGCTGTTCACCTAATCCATAGATGTGGGCCTAATTTGTTTATTTCAATTGACGGATTTTCCTTAAATGGTCTAACTCAGCAAAATCTTTGAAATTGTTGCATGTTGTGTAAATATTTTGGTTCAGTATTTTAGATTATGAATATAACCCTTGCCACTAGGGGGCGTATGTAGTCTGTTGTCTGACCTACCACCACCATCAGACCCAGACAAGACCACTGTTAAAAGAATTCAATTGCTCTGTTTTAATACCCAATTAAAATTAAACACTCTGTCAATTCATAAGGATATGTTAGACCCTTATTCTATAATAATAGACAGAGCCCAGTCTTAAAGTCAATCAGCAGAGTTTATTCACGAGAGTACTGAACATGATACAGGTTACCACAGGTTATAAAGTGAAAATGACGTCATTAGTTTCAGCACCAACCCGTGCCATCTCCGTTCCAGTACAAAGGCTGTATCTCAAGCTTTCCCACATCGTCTCCCTACCAATTTAATATAATTTACGAGCCAAGGCCTTCTCGTGTAGATAAGCATTCTAGCCAGTCTGACGATTTAGTTCATTCATTCCTACCAAGGAACAGACCGTTATTGTTCTAATCCTTGATTCATTCGCACACATTATATTCAGTAATAAGATTAAGAAAGAATTTATACATATACAGTAACATAATAGTATTCTGATTAGTACATATACAGTAACATAATAGTATTCGGATTAGTACATATACAGTAACATAATAGTATTCGGATTAGTACATATACAGTAACATAATAGTATTCGGATTAGTACATATACAGTAACATAATAGTATTCTGATTAGTACATATACAGTAACATAATAGTATTCTGATTAGTACATATACAGTAACATAATAGTATTCTGAATAGTCAGTCCTGATTGAAATGTATACATAATTAGTCATCATTGATAAAAATTCCCTAACAACCACCTTCAACTAATCACCTGGCACATAAAATAACTCATAGGGGAATTCTGCTTTCCCTTTGTGTGTCTATCTCATCTTGCCTTCCCTCTACAGTAAATGAGCTATGTGTTCTGTGTTGCCTTCCCTCTACAGTATAAGTGCTCTGTGTTCCCTTCCCTCTACAGTAACATATGTAGTATTCCCTTCCCTCTACATATATGTGCTCTGTGTTCCTTCATAATAGTATGTGCTCTGTGTTCCCTTCCTATACAGTATATAAGCTAGTGCTCTGTGTTCCCTTCCCTCTACAGTATATGAGCTATGTGCTCTGTGTTCCCTTCCCTCTACAGTATATGAGCTATGTGCTCTGTGTTCCCTTCCCTCTACAGTATATGAGCTATGTGCTCTGTGTTCCCTTCCCTCGACAGTATATGAGCTATGTGCTCTGTGTTCCCTTCCCTCTACAGTATATGAGCTATGTGTTCCCTTCCCTCGACAGTATATGAGCTATGTGCTCTGTGTTCCCTTCCCTCTACAGTATATGAGCTATGTGTTCCCTTCCCTCGACAGTATATGAGCTATGTGCTCTGTGTTCCCTTCCCTCCACAGTATATGAGCTATGTGCTCTGTGTTGCCTTCCCTCTACAGTATATGAGCTCTGTGTTCCCTTCCCTCGACAGTATATGAGCTATGTGCTCTGTGTTCCCTTCCCTTCAGTAACATAGCTATAGTGCTCTGTGTTGCCTTCCCTCTACAGTATATGAGCTATGTGCTCTGTGTTCCCTTCCCTCTACAGTATATGAGCTATGTGCTCTGTGTTCCCTTCCCTCTACAGTATATGAGCTATGTGCTCTGTGTTGCCTTCCCTCTACAGTATATGAGCTATGTGCTCTGTGTTCCCTTCCCTCTACAGTATATGAGCTATGTGCTCTGTGTTGCCTTCCCTCTACAGTATATGAGCTATGTGCTCTGTGTTCCCTTCCCTCTACAGTATATGAGCTATGTGCTCTGTGTTCCCTTCCCTCTACAGTATATGAGCTATGTGTTCTGTGTTGCCTTCCCTCTACAGTATATGAGCTATGTGCTCTGTGTTGCCTTCCCTCTACAGTATATGAGCTATGTGCTCTGTGTTCCCTTCCCTCTACAGTATATGAGCTATTAGCTCTGTGTTGCCTTCCCTCTACAGTATGTGAGCTATTAGCTCTGTGTTGCCTTCCCTCTACAGTATATGTGCTCTGTGTTCCCTTCCCTCTGCAGTATATGAGCTATGTGCTCTGTGTTCCCTTCCCTCTACAGTATATGAGCTATGTGCTCTGTGTTGCCTTCCCTCTCCAGTATATGAGCTATGTGTTCTGTGTTCCCTTCCCTCGACAGTATATGAGCTATGTGCTCTGTGTTCCCTTCCCTCTACAGTATATGTGCTCTGTGTTGCCTTCCCTCTACAGTATATGAGCTATGTGCTCTGTGTTGCCTTCCCTCTACAGTATATGAGCTATGTGCTCTGTGTTCCCTTCCCTCTACAGTAAATGAGCTATGTGCTCTGTGTTCCCTTCCCTCTACAGTATATGAGCTATGTGCTCTGTGTTGCCTTCCCTCTACAGTATATGAGCTATGTGCTCTGTGTTGCCTTCCCTCTACAGTATATGAGCTATGTGCTCTGTGTTGCCTTCCCTCTACAGTATATGAGCTATGTGCTCTGTGTTGCCTTCCCTCTACAGTATATGAGCTCTGTGTTCCCTTCCTTCTACAGTATATGAGCTATGTGTTCTGTGTTGCCTTCCCTCTACAGTATATGAGCTATGTGCTCTGTGTTGCCTTCCCTCTACAGTATATGAGCTCTGTGTTCCCTTCCTTCTACAGTATATGAGCTATGTGTTCTGTGTTCCCTTCCCTCTACAGTATATGAGCTATGTGTTCTGTGTTGTCTAGAGTTCAGTCTATCGGCCTACAAGAGGAACAAGCACAAGATGGAGCTGGCAGAGAAGGTGGATACAGGGTTTAATCATCACAGTAAGAAGAGACGACAAGCAAGTGAAACTGTGAGTAGCTCCCTCCACCTCACTTCAGCACCTGGTCAGAGTCATCAACCATGTCACCTGTCTCAAGACAAGATGACGTGGGGAGCATCTCGGGTTGGATTTCCCCGGACACAGATACAGTCACGAGCACTTTCAATGGAGTTATTTTAGTCCAGTCTTAATCTGTGTCCAGGAAACCAGTCCTTAGTGTTTCACTTGTACCATAATATTACTGTAAACTTGTTCGGCACGACTAAAAATATATATTTTTAAATGCAGTAAGTAATTAGTGAGGTGTGGTCAGAGAGATGCTGACTGTTTGATTAAAGAAACATTTACCCCCACAGAGATGTCCTCCACATTTACCCCCACAGAGATGTCCTCCACATTTACCCCCACAGAGATGTCCTCCACATTTACCCCCACAGAGATGTCCTCCACATTTACCCCCACAGTGATGTCCTCCACATTTACCCCCACAGCGATGTCCTCCACATTTACCCCCACAGCAATGTCCTCCACATTTACCCCCACAGCAATGTCCTCCACATTTACCCCCACAGTGATGTCCTCCACTCTACACATTTACCCCCACAGTGATGTCCTCCACTCTACACATTTACCCCCACAGAGATGTCCTCCACTCTAAACATTTACCCCCACAGAGATGTCCTCCACTCTACACATTTACCCCCACAGTGATGTCCTCCACTCTACACATTTACCCCCACAGTGATGTCCTCCACTCTACACATTTACCCCCACAGAGATGTCCTCCACTCTACACATTTACCCCCACAGAGATGTCCTCCACTCTACACATTTACCCCCACAGAGATGTCCTCCACTCTACACATTTACCCCCACAGCGATGTCCTCCACTCTACACATTTACCCCCACAGCGATGTCCTCCACTCTACACATTTACCCCCACAGTGATGTCCTCCACTCTACACATTTACCCCCACAGTGATGTCCTCCACTCTACACATTTACCCCCACAGTGATGTCCTCCACTCTACACATTTACCCCCACAGTGATGTCCTCCACTCTACACATTTACCCCCACAGAGATGTCCTCCACTCTACACATTTACCCCCACAGTGATGTCCTCCACTCTACACATTTACCCCCATAGAGATGTCCTCCACTCTACACATTTACCCCCACAGTGATGTCCTCCACTCTACACATTTACCCCCACAGTGATGTCCTCCACTCTACACATTTACCCCCACAGTGATGTCCTCCACTCTACACATTTACCCCCATAGAGATGTCCTCCACTCTACACATTTACCCCCATAGAGATGTCCTCCACTCTACACATTTACCCCCATAGAGATGTCCTCCACTCTACACATTTAACCCCACAGTGATGTCCTCCACTCTAAACATTTACCCCCATAGAGATGTCCTCCACTCTACACATTTACCCCCACAGTGATGTCCTCCACTCTACACATTTACCCATTTACATTTAAGTCATTTAGCAGACGCTCTTATCCAGAGCGACTTACAAATTGGTGCATTCACCTTATGACATCCAGTGGAACAGCCACTTTACAATAGTGCATCTAAATCTTAAAGGGGGAGGGGGGGAAGAGGGAATACTAAACCTATCCTAGGTATTCCTTAAAGAGGTGGGGTTTCAGGTGTCTCCGGAAGGTGGTGATTGACTCCGCTGTCCTGACGTCGTGAGGGAGTTTGTTCCACCATTGGGGGGCCAGAGCAGCGATGTCCTCCACTCTAAACATTTACCCCCACAGTGATGTCCTCCACTCTACACATTTACCCCCACAGTGATGTCCTCCACTCTACACATTTACCCCCACAGTGATGTCCTCCACTCTACACATTTACCCCCACAGCGATGTCCTCCACTCTACACATTTACCCCCACAGCGATGTCCTCCACTCTACACATTTACCCCCACAGCGATGTCCTCCACTCTACACATTTACCCCCACAGTGATGTCCTCCACTCTACACATTTACCCCCATAGAGATGTCCTCCACTCTACACATTTACCCCCACAGTGATGTCCTCCACTCTACACATTTACCCCCACAGTGATGTCCTCCACTCTACACATTTACCCCCACAGTGATGTCCTCCACTCTACACATTTACCCCCATAGAGATGTCCTCCACTCTACACATTTACCCCCATAGAGATGTCCTCCACTCTACACATTTACCCCCATAGAGATGTCCTCCACTCTACACATTTACCCCCACAGTGATGTCCTCCACTCTAAACATTTACCCCCATAGAGATGTCCTCCACTCTACACATTTACCCCCACAGTGATGTCCTCCACTCTACACATTTACCCCCACAGTGATGTCCTCCACTCTACACATTTACCCCCACAGTGATGTCCTCCACTCTACACATTTACCCCCACAGTGATGTCCTCCACTCTACACATTCAGTCCTAAATCCAATGTCCTCCTGTAATCCAAGGCCAGATGACTATGTTGAGGAAACCACACACACACACACACACACACACACACACACACACACACACACACACACACACACACACACACACACACACACACACACACACACACACACACACACACACACACACACACACACACAGTCCTGTAATCTGATGTCTGCCAGATGACTATGTTGAGGAAACTATACACACACACACACACACACACACACACACACAGTCCTGTAATCTGATGTCTGCCAGATGACTATGTTGAGGAAACTATATACACACACACACACACACACACACACACACACACACACACACACACACACACACACACACACACACAGTCCTGTAATCTGTAGTCCGCCAGATGCCGATGGGAGGGAACCCACAGTATAATGATGACCTGGAGATATGAGGGTGTGGAGACCTCAATTACTCACAAAGACATCACACACTCATAGTTACAGACACACACACACACACACACTGAATTCTGGCAATGAGACAACTAAACGTAGAAGGTGTTTAAAATAACTGTCGTGTTCTCAGACACACAACGAGGGAGATGGGCAGTAGTAGCTGTGGTCACATACACACTGTGAAGTAGCTTTCTCTCTTAATAGTGCCACTCTGTCCCCGGGCTCAAGAGCTCCCAAGGTAACCTGCCTAAATGACTATCGCCCCGTAGCACTCACATCTGGAGCCATGAAATGTATTTGAAAAGGCTGGTCATGGCTCACATCAACACCATTATCCCAGAAACCCTAGACCCACTCCAATTTGCATACCGCCCCAACAGATCCACAGATGACGCAATCTGTATCGCACTCCACACTGCCCTTTCCCACCTGGACAAGAGGAATACCTAATATGTGACAATGCTGTTCATTGACTACAGCTTATGGGGGGTGATAAAGGCCTAAATTCAGCGTTATTAATTACACTTTGTGTGTAATGCTACATCATCCAGTCACTACAAAATGTGGAATAAGTCATGGGGTATGAAAACCTTCTAGAAGGCACTATACGTGAGAATGCTGTTGATTGACTACAGTTCAACGTTCAACACCATAGTAACTGCCAAGCTCGTCAATAAGATAAGGACCCTGGGACTAAACGCCCACCTCTGCAACTGGATCCTGGACTTCTTGACGGGCCGCCCCCCAGGTGGTGAGGGAAGGTAGAAACACACCTATGTAACAATGAGAGCATCTTGACTGACTACATCAACGCCTCGTATGACAATGGAGCCCATCATGGACTACAGGAAACGGAGGGTGAGCACGCCCCCGTCCACATTGACGGGGCCGTAGTGGAGCGGGTTAATAGCTTTTAAGTTCCTCAGTTTCCACATCGCTAAGGAATTAACATGGTCCAGGCACACCAACCTGAATAGGGCACGACAACGCCTCTTCCCCCTCAGCAGGCTGAAAATATATTTTGACATGGGCCCTCAGATCCTCAAAACGTTCTACAACTGCACCATTGAGAGCATTATGACTGGCTGCATCACTGCTTGGTATGGCAACTGCTTGGCATCTGACCGCAAGGCGCTACAGAGGGTAGTACATCACTGGGGCTTCCTGACATCCTGGACCTCTATACCAGGCGGTGTCAGAGGAAGGCCCTAAAAAGACTCCAGCAACACCAGGTGGCTTCTGAAATGGCCAAAGACCTTTCTTTGCTACCGCACGGCAAGCGGTACCAATACACCATGTCTGGAAACAAAAGGACCCTGAAAGCCATAAGGCTAAACACACACGAGCGCACACACACACACACACACACACACACACACACACACACACACACACACACACACACACACACACACACACACACACACACACACACACACACACACACACACACACACACACACACACACACACACTTCCTGCTAAACTGAACAAAAAAGAGAAACGCAACAATTTCAAATATTTTACCGAAGTTACAGTTCATATAAGGAAATCCGTCAATTTAATTCAAATCCGTTAATTTAAATAAGGCCCTTTAATTAAGCCCTAATTGATGGATTTCACATAGGCCCACCCACTTGGGAGCCGGCCAGGTCAGGCCCAGCCAATCAGAATGAGTTTTTACCCGCCAAAGGGCTTTATTATAGACAGAAATACTTCTCAGCACCCCCCCCCCCCCCCCCCAATCCTCATCAGAAGATCCCGTTTGTGAAGAAGCCAGATGTGGAGTTCCTGGGCTGGCCTGTTTTCCAAATTGGTAGATAATTGAACGTTAAATTCTCTGGCAACCAATTGCACGCTCACTCAACTTGACACATCTGTGGCATTGTGTTGTGTGACAAAACTGCACATTTTAATGTGGCCTTTTTTTGGATCCCCAGCACAAGGTGCACCTGTGTAATGATCATGCTGTTTAATCAGCTTCTTGATGTGACACATCTGTCAGGTGGATGGTTTATCTTGGCAAAAGGAGAAATGTTGACTAACGGGGATGTAAACAAAGTTTTGGACAAAATTTAAGAGAAATAATAGTTTTTTTGTGCGTATCTTTTATTTGACCATGTTGCGTTTATATTTTTATTGTGTTTGTGTATATATATATATATATATATATATATATATATATATATATAAAATTACACACACAGAATAAAAAAATATATATATATAATTAATTAATTAATACCAGTCAAGTGTTTGGACACACCTACTCATTCAAGGGTTTTTCTTTATTTTTACTATTTTCTACATTTTAGAATAATAGTGACGACATCAAAAACTATTAAATAACACATATGGAATCAAGTATTAACCAAAACAGGGTTAAACAAATCGGATATGTTTATGTTTTTTATTCTTGCCTTGATGACATCTTTGCACATTCTTGGCATTCTCTCAACCAGCTTCATGAGGTAGTCACCTGGAATGCATTTCAAATGACAGGTGTGCCTTGATAATTTGTGGACTTTCTTTGAGCCAATCAGTTGTGTTGTGATAAGTTAGGGGGGGGGGTATACAGAAGATGGCCCTATTTGGTAAAAGACCAAGTCCATATTATGGCAAGAACAGCTCAAATAAGCAAAGAGAAACAACAGTCCATCATTACTTTAAGACATGAAGGTCAGTCAATCTTTTCAAGAACTTTGAAAGTTTCTTCAAGTACTATCATAAAAACCCTCAAGCGCTTTGATGAAACTGGCTCTCATGAGGACCACCACAGGAAAGGAAGACCCAGAGTTACCTCTGCTGTAGAGGATAAGTTCATTAGAGTAACCAGACTCAGAAATTACAGCCCAAATAAATGCTTCACAGACTTCAAGTAACAGACACATCTCAACATCATCTGTTCAGAGGAGACTCCGTGAATCAGGCCTTTATGGTCGAATTGCTGCAAAGAAACCACTACTAAAGGACACCAATATGGAGAAGAGACTTGATTGGGCCAAGAAACACAAGCAATGGACATTAGACCGGTGGAAATCTGTCCTTTTGGTCTGATGAGTCTGAATTTTAGATTGTTGTTTCCAACCGTTGTGTCTATGTGAGACGCAGAGTAGGTGAACGGATGATCTCTGCATGTGTGGTTCCCAACGTGAAGCATGGAGGAGGAGGTGTGATGGTGTGGCGGTGCTTTGCTGGTAACACTGTCAGTGATTTATTTAGAATTCAAGGCACACTTAACCAGCATGGCCTCCACAGCATTCTGCAGTGATATGCCATCCCATCTGGTTTACACTTAGTGGGACTATCATTTGTTTATCACCAGGACAATGACCCAACACACCTCCAGACTGTGTAAGGGCTGTTTGACCAAGAAGAGACTGATGGAGTGCTGAATCAGATGACCTGGCCTCCACAATCACCCGACCTCAACCCAATTGAAATGGTTTGGGATGGACCGCGGCGTGAAGGAAAAGCAGCCAACAAGTGCTCAGCATATGTGGGAACTCCTTCAAGACTGTTGGAAAAGCATTCCCCGTGAAGCTGGTTGAGAGAATGAGAATGAAGTAGGTGTGTCCAAACCTTTGACTGGAATGGAATTGGGTTCCATTTGGGACACATCCATGGTAGCTAGCAAATCTACACCCTACACCACTGACATGGCGCTTGAGGCAGTTCACTTGTAGTTTTCCCCACATACTAGGTCTATGTTATTGTTTACCAAGTTAACATTATGATTCATCAGAATTAAGCTTGGTTAATACTGAACTATTCCAGGAAGAGAGAATTCATTGAACAGAGAGAACTGTATTATTAGGTGTGTTGATGTCAGTTGGCTCGTGGAGGTGTCAGTTGGCTCGTGGAGGTGTCAGTTGGCTCGTGGCGGTGTCAGTTGGCTCGTGGCGGTGTCAGTTGGCTCGTGGCGGTGTCAGTTGGCTCGTGGCGGTGTCAGTTGGCTCGTGGCGGTGTCAGTTGGCTCGTGGCGGTGTCAGTTGGCTCGTGGCGGTGTCAGTTGGCTCGTGGCGGTGTCATAGAGGACTAGGTTTGAGAA
This sequence comes from Oncorhynchus gorbuscha, assembly GCF_021184085.1. Taxonomy (NCBI): domain Eukaryota; kingdom Metazoa; phylum Chordata; class Actinopteri; order Salmoniformes; family Salmonidae; genus Oncorhynchus; species Oncorhynchus gorbuscha. The sequence continues at coordinate 4,912,281 of NC_060183.1, forward strand.
GGGTTTTGATTTACTTTCCTAGGCTCCTCCCCTGGCTCCTCCTCCGTAATGTTGTAGCCTAATCCTACTGGATAGTTCATATGTCATGGTGCTCTGCTTTCCCATGGCAGGATTGAGGCCTAGTTGAGCAACCATTAGTGAGACGATGACAATCAGTTGGTGGCTGGACCAGACTGTCGTTGTTGTAGAAGTATTAAAACAATGTCAATTTAGGTCATTTTTACGTTTTTTAGTTTTTACTTAACAATACGTTTTGTAGGTTATTTTCGCGATCATATCCTTTAAAAGAAAATGAACTTGTTGAACTTTATAGCACACCACTTCAAAACGGCTTCCATTTGAGGAATCTAGTGCTGTGAATATGAGCTGTGTCAGAATGTGTTTTTAAGAGAGAGAGCGAGTGAGTGCGTAGAGTTTGTACTCAGAACCGTGTTGATTTCATTAAAAAAAAATGTTTGATTTCAGCTGGTCTGGTTCTCATTTTCATACAGCAATGTTATTATGTCTCTGTGTTTGCCAAGCCATAAAAATGTCCCCATTTTTTAATTTCTCTCTGATTTAAAAAATAATAATAAAATACATCTGAGACAAACACCTGTTCCACATGTGAAAAACCATGCGGATTACGGACAGAGAAGAGTGGAACTTTTAGAAATTGAATTGCACATAATCTAATCAAGTAAGATCTTATTAGTTTTGACATACTTTTGGTCATGTAGTGTATGTGGACCAGATCCCACTCATTGCTCATGGATCTGTAATAAATAAATTAAATAAAAAATATGTGCTATAGCAGCACACAAGTAGACTTCAAATGCATGCTGGGCCGGGCACGCCCTGAGCCTGTGAAGTGAGCGCTACTGGAGGGGGCGAGAAGATCGTCTCTTCAGCCTTTGGGAATGTCGCTCCAGTCAAATTGGGCTCCACACCTTGCTGTGCTCATATACTCTGTGTGGCTCCACACCTTGCTCTGCTCATATACTCTGTGGGCTCCACACCTTGCTCTGCTCATATACTCTGTGGGCTCCACACCTTGCTCTGCTCATATACTCTGTGGGCTCCACACCTTGCTCTGCTCATAGACTCTGTGGGCTCTGCTCATATACTCTGTGGGTTCCACACCTTGCTCTGCTCATATACTCTGTGGGCTCCACACCTTGCTCTGCTCATATACTCTGTGGGCTCCACACCTTGCTCTGCTCATATACTCTGTGGGCTCTGCTCATATACTCTGTGGGCTCCACACCTTGCTCTCCTCATATACTCTGTGGGCTCCACACCTTGCTCTGCTCATATACTCTGTGGGCTCCACACCTTGCTCTGCTCATAGACTCTGTGGGCTCCACACCTTGCTCTGCTCATATACTCTGTGGGCTCCACACCTTGCTCTGCTCATAGACTCTGTGGGCTCCACACCTTGCTCTGCTCATAGACTCTGTGGGCTCCACACCTTGCTCTGCTCATAGACTCTGTGGGCTCCACACCTTGCTCTGCTCATAGACTCTGTGGGCTCCACACCTTGCTCTGCTCATAGACTCTGTGGGCTCCACACCTTGCTCTGCTCATAGACTCTGTGGGCTCCACACCTTGCTCTGCTCATAGACTCTGTGGGCTCCACACCTTGCTCTGCTCATATACTCTGTGGGCTTCACACCTTGCTCTGCTCATAGACTCTGTGGGCTCCACACCTTGCTCTGCTCATAGACTCTGTGGGCTCCACACCTTGCTCTGCTCATAGACTCTGTGGGCTCCACACCTTCTGCTCTGCTGTGGGCTCCACACCTATAGACTCTGTGGGCTCCACACCTTGCTCTGCTCATAGACTCTGTGGGCTCCACACCTTGCTCTGCTCATAGACTCTGGGCTCCACACCTTGCTCTGCTCATAGACTCTGTGGGCTCCACACCTTGCTCTGCTCATAGACTCTGTGGGCTCCACACCTTGCTCTGCTCATAGACTCTGTGGGCTCCACACCTTGCTCTGCTCATAGACTCTGTGGGCTCCACACCTTGCTCTGCTCATAGACTCTGTGGGCTCCACACCTTGCTCTGCTCATATACTCTGTGGGCTCCACACCTTGCTCTGCTCATATACTCTGTGGGCTCCACACCTTGCTCTGCTCATAGACTCTGTGGGCTCCATTATTTGTACCCTTTTTTCTCCCCAATTTAGTGGGGAGTCACAGTCTTGTCCTATCGCTGCAACTCCTGTGCGGACTCGGGAGAGGCGAAGGTCGGGAGCCGTGAGTCCTCTGAAACACAACCCAGCCAAGCCGCACTGCTTCTTGACACAATGCCTGCTTAACCCGGAAGCCATCCGCACCGGAAAAAACACCGTACACCTTGCGACTCGTGTGGAGGGCCACTGCGCCTGGCCCGCCACAGGAGTTGCTAGAGCGCGATGGGACAAGAACATCCCTGCCGGCCAAACCCTCCCCTAACCCGGACGACGCTGGGCCAAACCCTCCCCTAACCCGGACGACGCTGGGCCAAACCCCCCCCTAACCCGGACGACGCTGGGCCAAACCCCCCCCTAACCCGGGACGACGCTGGGCCAAACCCCCCTAACCCGGGACGACGCTGGGCCAAACCCCCCCTAACCCGGGACGACGCTGGGCCAAACCCCCCCCTAACCCGGACGACGCTGGGCCAAACCCTCCCCTAAACCGGGCGACGCTGGGCCAAACCCTCCCCTAACCTAATCTATCTGGCTGTTAGTGAGGAGTCCCTGGAGACTGTTGGCTGTTAGTGAGGAGTCCCTGGAGATTGTTGGCTGTTAGTGAGGAGACCCTGGAGACTGTTGGCTGTTAGTGAGGAGTCCCTGGAGACTGTTAGTGAGGAGTCCCTGGAGACTGTTAGTGAGGAGTCCCTGGAGGCTGTTAGTGAGGAGTCCCTGGAGGCTGTTAGTGAGGAGTCCCTGGAGGCTGTTAGTGAGGAGTCCCTGGAGGCTGTTAGTGAGGAGTCCCTGGAGGCTGTTAGTGAGGAGTCCCTGGAGGCTGTTAGTGAGGAGTCCCTGGAGGCTGTTAGTGAGGAGTCCCTGGAGGCTGTTAGTGAGGAGTCCCTGGAGGCTGTTAGTGAGGAGTCCCTGGAGGCTGTTAGTGAGGAGTCCCTGGAGGCTGTTAGTGAGGAGTCCCTGGAGGCTGTTAGTGAGGAGTCCCTGGAGGCTGTTAGTGAGGAGTCCCTGGAGGCTGTTAGTGAGGAGTCCCTGGAGGCTGTTAGTGAGGAGTCCCTGGAGGCTGTTAGTGAGGAGTCCCTGGAGGCTGTTAGTGAGGAGTCCCTGGAGGCTGTTAGTGAGGAGTCCCTGGAGGCTGTTAGTGAGGAGTCCCTGGAGGCTGTTAGTGAGGAGTCCCTGGAGGCTGTTAGTGAGGAGTCCCTGGAGGCTGTTAGTGAGGAGTCCCTGGAGGCTGTTAGTGAGGAGTCCCTGGAGGCTGTTAGTGAGGAGTCCCTGGAGGCTGTTAGTGAGGAGTCCCTGGAGGCTGTTAGTGAGGAGTCCCTGGAGGCTGTTAGTGAGGAGTCCCTGGAGGCTGTTAGTGAGGAGTCCCTGGAGGCTGTTAGTGAGGAGTCCCTGGAGGCTGTTAGTGAGGAGTCCCTGGAGGCTGTTAGTGAGGAGTCCCTGGAGGCTGTTAGTGAGGAGTCCCTGGAGGCTGTTAGTGAGGAGTCCCTGGAGGCTGTTAGTGAGGAGTCCCTGGAGGCTGTTAGTGAGGAGTCCCTGGAGGCTGTTAGTGAGGAGTCCCTGGAGGCTGTTAGTGAGGAGTCCCTGGAGGCTGTTAGTGAGGAGTCCCTGGAGGCTGTTAGTGAGGAGTCCCTGGAGGCTGTTAGTGAGGAGTCCCTGGAGGCTGTTAGTGAGGAGTCCCTGGAGGCTGTTAGTGAGGAGTCCCTGGAGGCTGTTAGTGAGGAGTCCCTGGAGGCTGTTAGTGAGGAGTCCCTGGAGGCTGTTAGTGAGGAGTCCCTGGAGGCTGTTAGTGAGGAGTCCCTGGAGGCTGTTAGTGAGGAGTCCCTGGAGGCTGTTAGTGAGGAGTCCCTGGAGGCTGTTAGTGAGGAGTCCCTGGAGGCTGTTAGTGAGGAGTCCCTGGAGGCTGTTAGTGAGGAGTCCCTGGAGGCTGTTAGTGAGGAGTCCCTGGAGGCTGTTAGTGAGGAGTCCCTGGAGGCTGTTAGTGAGGAGTCCCTGGAGGCTGTTAGTGAGGAGTCCCTGGAGGCTGTTGGCCAGGAGTCCCTGGAGGCCGTTGGTTTTATCACAATGTGTTTCTGTACAGGGTTTGTTTTGCAAAGGCTCGAGTCTGAATCTTTAAACACGGGTTCTCACACACAGACAGACAGACAGACACGGGGAGAGAGAGTCAGTCTGTGGAAGAGCGATTCATCATGCCATCCACCGGCCTTTCCCTCCCCTCCAATTCACCCACAAGCCCCTTCCAAAGAAAACCCCAATCAGTGAAGGAAAACAAATGCCTCAGAAGAACAACAGAGAATTAACAGTTGAAAAATTTGAGAGGAGAGAAGGATAAATGATTTCCTGATCGTATTAATGTTGAACCTGGGTCCATTTCAACGGAAAATTCCCATGTCTGGTGATCAAGGAAAGATGTCTGAGCAAAATATGCTCATTCCTATGTTTAGAACGTCTGGAATTGTTTGAGCTAAGCATGATCGATTGAGTTTGCCTCGGCCACACACTACACACTTAATGTTTTATGGTGAGAGGGGTATTGGCAGCCACTATATTCTGTATATTCACCACCATGCTTAAGAGACCTACTGTTGGATAGAACCACTGTACGTTATGTCTACTCAATTATATTGATTTGATTGATTACTCTGATCATTTTAAAGGTGAATCCTAACATCTGCTTGATTCGATTTTGAACTTAGCCCTTGAATTCAATGGGAGACGAAGTTAAAAGTGGACCTCTGGTGGGAGTTAAGATTCACCTTTTTATGGACCTTGTTTTCCTCTTGGAGTCGGTGTATGAATGAATGTTTTCCGAGTCACCCGATCTTGTTTTCCCTTTAGGAGAATGGATCAGGGTTGCTGGACACGGTGGGAGCGATCGTAGTGGACAGAGAGGGGAACGTGGCAGCTGCAGTGTCCAGTGGGGGTTTAGCCATGAAACACCCAGGCAGGGTGGGACAGGTACAGTAACCATGTCCTCTTGGTGGGACAGGTACAGTAACCATGTCCTCTTGGTGGGACAGGTACAGTAACCATGTCCTCTGGGTGGGACAGGGCCAGTAACCATGTCCTCTGGGTGGGACAGAGTCAGTAACCTTGTCCTCTGGTCCCATGCAGTAACCATGTCCTCTGGGTGGGACAGAGTCAGTAACCATGTCCTCTGGTTACCAGGCAGGGTGGGACAGTAACCTTGTCCTCTGGTCCCATGCAAGGTGGGACAGGTACAGTAACCATGTCCTCTGGTTACCAGGCAGGGTGGGACAGTAACCTTGTCCTCTGGTCCCATGCAAGGTGGGACAGGTACAGTAACCATGTCCTCTGGGTACCAGGCAGGGTGGGACAGTAACCATGTCCTCTGGTCCCCAGGCAGGGTGGGACAGTAACCATGTCCTCTGGTCCCCAGGCAGGGTGGGACAGGTAGAGTAACCATGTCCTCTGGGTCCCAGGCAGGGTGGGACAGGTAGAGTAACCATGTCCTCTGGGTCCCAGGCAGGGTGGGACAGGTACAGTAACCATGTCCTCTGGGTCCCAGGCAGGGTGGGACAGGTACAGTAACCATGTCCTCTGGGTCCCAGGCAGGGTGGGACAGGTACAGTAACCATGTCCTCTGGGTCCCAGGCAGGGTGGGACAGGTACAGTAACCATGTCCTCTGGGTCCCAGGCAGGGTGGGACAGGTACAGTAACCATGTCCTCTGGGTCCCAGGCAGGGTGGGACAGGTACAGTAACCATGTCCTCTGGGTCCCAGGCAGGGTGGGACAGGTACAGTAACCATGTCCTCTGGGTGGGACAGGTACAGTAACCATGTCCTCTGGGTGGGACAGGTACAGTAACCATGTCCTCTGGGTGGGACAGGTACAGTAACCATGTCCTCTGGGTGGGACCGGTACAGTAACCATGTCCTCTGGGTGGGACCGGTACAGTAACCATGTCCTCTGGGTGGGACCGGTACAGTAACCATGTCCTCTGGGTCCCAGGCAGGGTGGGACAGTAACCATGTCCTCTGGGTCCCAGGCAGGGTGGGACAGTAACCATGTCCTCTGGGTCCCAGGCAGGGTGGGACAGTAACCATGTCCTCTGGGTCCCAGGCAGGGTGGGACAGTAACCATGTCCTCTGGGTCCCAGGCAGGGTGGGACAGTAACCATGTCCTCTGGTCCCCAGGCAGGGTGGGACAGTAACCATGTCCTCTGGTCCCCAGGCAGGGTGGGACAGTAACCATGTCCTCTGGTCCCCAGGCAGGGTGGGACAGTAACCATGTCCTCTGGTCCCCAGGCAGGGTGGGACAGTAACCATGTCCTCTGGTCCCCAGGCAGGGTGGGACAGTAACCATGTCCTCTGGTCCCCAGGCAGGGTGGGACAGTAACCATGTCCTCTGGTCCCCAGGCAGGGTGGGACAGTAACCATGTCCTCTGGTCCCCAGGCAGGGTGGGACAGTAACCATGTCCTCTGGTCCCCAGGCAGGGTGGGACAGTAACCATGTCCTCTGGTCCCCAGGCAGGGTGGGACAGTAACCATGTCCTCTGGTCCCCAGGCAGGGTGGGACAGTAACCATGTCCTCTGGTCCCCAGGCAGGGTGGGACAGTAACCATGTCCTCTGGTCCCCAGGCAGGGTGGGACAGTAACCATGTCCCTAGGCAGGGTGGGACAGTAACCATGTCCCCAGGCAGGGTGGGACAGTAACCATGTCCCCAGGCAGGGTGGGACAGTAACCATGTCCCCAGGCAGGGTGGGCAGTAACCATGTCCCTAGGCAGGGTGGGACAGTAACCATGTCCCCAGGCAGGGTGGGACAGTAACCATGTCCCCAGGCAGGGTGGGACAGTAACCATGTCCCCAGGCAGGGTGGGACAGTAACCATGTCCCTAGGCAGGGTGGGACAGTAACCATGTCCCCAGGCAGGGTGGGACAGTAACCATGTCCCCAGGCAGGGTGGGACAGTAACCATGTCCCCAGGCAGGGTGGGACAGTAACCATGTCCCCAGGCAGGGTGGGACAGTAACCATGTCCCCAGGCAGGGTGGGACAGTAACCATGTCCCCAGGCAGGGTGGGACAGTAACCATGTCCCCAGGCAGGGTGGGACAGTAACCATGTCCCCAGGCAGGGTGGGACAGTAACCATGTCCCCAGGCAGGGTGGGACAGTAACCATGTCCCCAGGCAGGGTGGGACAGTAACCATGTCCCCAGGCAGGGTGGGACAGTAACCATGTCCCCAGGCAGGGTGGGACAGTAACCATGTCCCCAGGCAGGGTGGGACAGTAACCATGTCCCCAGGCAGGGTGGGACAGTAACCATGTCCCCAGGCAGGGTGGGACAGTAACCATGTCCTCTGGGTCCCAGGCAGGGTGGGACAGTAACCATGTCCTCTGGTCCCCAGGCAGGGTGGGACAGTAACCATGTCCTCTGGTCCCCAGGCAGGGTGGGACAGTAACCATGTCCTCTGGTCCCCAGGCAGGGTGGGACAGTAACCATGTCCCCAGGCAGGGTGGGACAGTAACCATGTCCTCTGGTCCCCAGGCAGGGTGGGACAGTAACCATGTCCTCTGGGGTTTGGTGATTTGGCTTTAACAGGGTGATTTGTTGCCACTTGTCCACTACTTATTTACATAATTTAATAAATTAAACATTTAATCTACTTGCTGAGACAGAGCAGTAGTAATACTTTCTCCCTCCCTCCCTCCTTCCTCTCTCTCTCTCCCTTTCTCCTCTCTCTCTCCATCCCTTCCTCCCTCTCTCTCTATCCCTTTCTCCTTCTTTCTCTCTCTATCCCTTTCTCCTTCTCTCTCTCTCCATCCCTTCCTCCCTCTCTCTCTATCCCTTTCTCCTTCTCTCTCTCTCTCCATTCCTTCCCCTCTCTCTCTATCCCTTCCCCTCTCTCTCTATCCCTTCCTCTCTCTCTCTATCCCTTCCTCTCTCCCTCCCTATCCCTTCCTCTCCCTCCCTATCCCTCCTCTCTCTCTCTCTATCCCTTCCTCTCTCTCTCTATCCCTCCTCTCTCTCCCTATCCCTTCCTCTCTCTCCCTATCCCTTCCTCTCTCTCCCTATCCCTTCCTCTCTCTCCCTATCCCTTCCTCTCTCTCCCTATCCCTTCCTCTCTCTCCCTATCCCTTCCTCTCTCTCCCTATCCCTTCCTCTCTCTCCCTATCCCTTCCTCTCTCTCTCTCTCTCTCTCTCTCTCTCTCTCTCTCTCTCTCTCTCCTCTCTATCCCTTCCTCTCTCTATCCCTTCCTCTCTCTCTATCCATTCCTCTCTCTCCCTTCTTCCTTCTCTCTCTCTATCCCTTCCTCCCTCTCTCTATCCCTTCCTCTCTCTCTCTCTCTCTCTCTCTCTCTATCCCTTCCTCTCTCTCCCTATCCCTTCCTCCCTCTCTCTCTCTATCATTCCTCCTTCTCTCTCTCTATCCCTTCCTCCCTCTCTCTCTCCATGCCTTCCTCACTCTCTATCCCTTCCTCTCTCTCTCTATCCCTTCCTCTCTCTCTCTCTCTATCCCTTCCTCTCTCTCTCTCTCTCTATCCCTTCCTCTCTCTCTCTCTATCCCTTCCTCTCTCTCTCTCTCTATCCCTTCCTCTCTCTCTCTCTCTATCCCTTCCTCTCTCTCTCTCTCTATCCCTTCCCCTCTCTCTCTCTATCCCTTCCCCTCTCTCTCTCTATCCCTTCCCCTCTCTCTCTCTATCCCTTCCCCTCTCTCTCCATGCCTTCCTCTCTCTCTATCCCTTTCTCTCTCTCTCTATCCCTTTCTCTCTCTCTCTCTCTCTCTATCCCTTCCTCTCTCTCTCTATCCCTTTCTCTCTCTCTCTATCCCTTCCTCTCTCTCTCTATCCCTTCCTCTCTCTCTCTATCCCTTCCTCTCTCTCTCTCTCTCTCTCTCTCTATCCCTTCCTCTCTCTCCCTATCCCTTCCTCCCTCTCTCTCTCTATCATTCCTCCTTCTCTCTCTCTATCCCTTCCTCCCTCTCTCTCTCCATGCCTTCCTCACTCTCTATCCCTTCCTCTCTCTCTCTATCCCTTCCTCTCTCTCTCTCTCTATCCCTTCCTCTCTCTCTCTCTCTCTATCCCTTCCTCTCTCTCTCTCTCTATCCCTTCCTCTCTCTCTCTCTATCCCTTCCTCTCTCTCTCTATCCCTTCCCTCTCTCTCTATCCCTTCCCCTCTCTCTCTATCCCTTCCCTCTCTCTCCCTATCCCTTCCCTCTCTCTCTATCCCTTCCTCTCTCTCTCTATCCCTTCCTCTCACCCTATCCCTTCCTCTCTCCCTATCCCTTCCTCTCTCTCTATCCCTTCCTCTCTCTCCCTAACCCCTCCCTCTCTCTATCCCTTCCTCTCTCTCTCTATCCCTTCTCTCTCTCCTCCTTCCTCCTTCCTCTCTCTCTCCCTTCCTCTCTCTCTCTCTCTCTCTCTCTCTCTCTCTCTCTCTCTCTCTCTCTCTCTCTCTCCTTCCCTTCTCTCTCTCTCTATCCCTTCCTCATTCTCTCTCTCTATCCCTTCCTCCTTCTCTCTCTCTATCCCTTCCTCCCTCTCTCTCTCTCCATCCTTCTTCTCTATCTCTCTCTCTATCCCTTCCTCTCTCTCTCTCTATCCCTTCCTCTCTCTCTCTCTCTCTATCCCTTCCTCTCTCTCTCTCTCTATCCCTTCCTCTCTCTCTCTCTCTATCCCTTCCTCTCTCTCTCTCTCTATCCCTTCCCCTCTCTCTCTCTATCCCTTCCCCTCTCTCTCTCTATCCCTTCCCCTCTCTCTCTCTATCCCTTCCCCTCTCTCTCTATCCCTTCCTCTCTCTCTCTATCCCTTCCTCTCTCTCCCTATCCCTTCCTCTCTCCCTATCCCTTCCTCTCTCCCTATCCCTTCCTCTCTCTCTCTATCCCTTCCTCTCTCTCCCTAACCCTCCTCCCTCTCTCTCTATCCCTTCCTCTCTCTCTCTCTCTATCCCTTCTCTCTCCCTTCCTCCTTCTCTCTCTCTATCCCTTCCTCCCTCTCCCTTCCTCTCTCTCTCTCTCTCTCTCTCTCTCTCTATCCCTTCCTCTCTCTCCCTATCCCTTCCTCTCTCTCTCTATCCATTCCTCATTCTCTCTCTCTATCCCTTCCTCCTTCTCTCTCGCTTCCTCCTCTCTCTATCCCTTCCTCTCTCTCCTATCCCTTCCTCTCTCTCCCTATCCCTCCCCCTCTCTCTCTATACCTCCCCCCCTCTCTCCTCTCTCTCTCTCTCTCTCTCTCTCTCTCTATCCCTTTCTCTCTCTCTCTCTCTCTCTCTCTCTCTCTCTCTCTCTCTCTCTCTCTCTCTCTCTCTCTCTCTCCTCTCTCCCTCTCTCTCTCTCCCTATCCCTCCCCCCCTCTCTCTCTCTCTCTCTCCTCTCTCTCTCTCTCTCTCTCCTCCCCTCCTCTCTCTCTCTCTCCTCTCTCTCTCTCTCTCTCTCTCTCTCTCTCTCTCTCTCTCTCTCTCTCTCTCTCTCTCTCTCTATCCCTTCCTCTCCTCTCTCTCTCTCTCTCTCTCCATGCCTTCCTCTCTCTCTTTCTCTATCCCTTCCTCCTCTCTCTCTCTCTCTCTCTCTCTCTCTCTCTCTCTCTCCTCTCTCTCTCTCTCTCTCTCTCTCTCTCTCTCTCTCTCTCTCTCTCTCTCTCTCTCTCTCTCTCCCTTCCCTTCCTCTCTCTCTCTCTCTCTCTCTCTCCATGCCTTCCTCTCTCTCTTTCTCTATCCCTTCCTCTCTCTCTCTCTCTCTCTCTCTCTCTCTCTCTCTCTCTCTCTCTCTCTCTCTCTCTCTCTCTCTCTCTCTCTCTATCCCTTCCTCTCTCCTCTCTCTCTCTCTCTCTCTCTCTCTCTCTCTCTCTCTCTCTCTCTCTCTCTCTCTCTCTCTCTCTCTCTCTCTCTCTCTCTCTCTCTCTCTCTCCCTATCCCTCCCCCTCTCTCTCTCTCTCTCTCTCTCTCTCTCTCTCTCTCTCTCCTCTCTCTCTCTCTCTCTCTCTCTCTCTCTCTCTCTCTCTCTATCCCTTCCTCTCCTCTCTCTCTCTCTCTCTCTCCATGCCTTCCTCTCTCTCTTTCTCTATCCCTTCCTCTCTCTCTCTCTCTCTCTCTCTCTCTCTCTCTCTCTCTCTCTCTCTCTCTCTCTCTCTCTCTCTCTCTCTCTATCCCTTCCTCTCTCTCTCTCTCTCTCTCTCTCTCTCTCTCTCTCTCTCTCTCTCTCTCTCTCTCTCTCTCTCTCTCTCTCTCTCTCTCTCTTCTCTCTATCCATTCCTCTCTCTCTCTCTCTATCCCTTTCTCTCTCTCTCTCTCTCTCTCTCTCTCTCTCTCTCTCTCTCTCTCTCTCTCTCTCTCTCCCCTCTCTCCCTTCCTCCCCCTCTCTCTCTGTCTCTCTCCCTCCCTCCCTAGGCTGCTCATCATGGATGTGGATGCTGGGCTGAGAACACCAGTACCCTGAACCCTTACTCTACAGCAGTCAGTACTTCAGGTAAAACAACTCTTCACTCTTCACCCAATACCTTGTGTTTATGTGCTCTGTCATCTCTCCGTATCTCAGTTTTCTCAGTTTGTTTTTAACCGTATAGGGTAGGGGTATTCACCTCTGACCCGACGAGGTCCGTAGTCTGCTAGTTTTCTGTTCTCCCTGATAATTAATTGCACCCACCTGGTGTCCCAGGTCTACATCCGTCCCAGATTTAGAGGGGAAGAATGGGGAAACAAGTCACTGACTGAGTCATGTCGTCTCTGCTGTAGCTGACTGTCATTGACTGAGTCACAATGGTCTCTTATGTAGCTGACTATGTCATTGACTGAGTCACAATGGTCTCTTATATAACTGACTAAGTCACTGACTTAGTCACAATGGTCTCTTATGTAGCTGACTATGTCATTGACTGAGTCACAATGGTCTCTTATATAACTGACTAAGTCACTGACTTAGTCACAATGGTCTCTTATGTAGCTGACTAAGTCACTGACTTAGTCACAATGGTCTCTTATGTAGCTTACTTAGTCACTGACTTAGTCACAATGGTCTCTTATGTAGCTGACTAAGTCACTGACTTAGTCACAATGGTCTCTTATGTAGCTTACTTAGTCACTGACTTAGTCACAATGGTCTCTTATGTAGCTGACTAAGTCACTGACTTAGTCACAATGGTCTCTTATGTAGCTGACTAAGTCACTGACTTAGTCACAATGGTCTCTTATGTAGCTTACTTAGTCACTGACTTAGTCACAATGGTCTCTTATGTAGCTTACTTAGTCACTGACTTAGTCACAATGGTCTCTTATGTAGCTGACTAAGTCACTGACTTAGTCACAATGGTCTCTTATGTAGCTTACTTAGTCACTGACTTAGTCACAATGGTCTCTTATGTAGCTGACTAAGTCACTGACTTAGTCACAATGGTCTCTTATGTAGCTTACTTAGTCACTGACTTAGTCACAATGGTCTCTTATGTAGCTTACTTAGTCACTGACTTAGTCACAATGGTCTCTTATGTAGCTGACTAAGTCACTGACTTAGTCACAATGGTCTCTTATGTAGCTTACTTAGTCACTGACTTAGTCACAATGGTCTCTTATGTAGCTTACTTAGTCACTGACTTAGTCACAATGGTCTCTTATGTAGCTTACTTAGTCACTGACTTAGTCACAATGGTCTCTTATGTAGCTGACTAAGTCACTGACTTAGTCACAATGGTCTCTTATATAGCTGACTAAGTCACTGACTTAGTCACAATGGTCTCTTATGTAGCTGACTAAGTCACTGACTTAGTCACAATGGTCTCTTATGTAGCTGACTTAGTCACTGACTTAGTCACAATGGTCTCTTATGTAGCTTACTTAGTCACTGACTTAGTCACAATGGTCTCTTATGTAGCTGACTAAGTCACTGACTTAGTCACAATGGTCTCTTATGTAGCTGACTTAGTCACTGACTTAGTCACAATGGTCTCTTATGTAGCTTACTTAGTCACTGACTTAGTCACAATGGTCTCTTATGTAGCTGACTAAGTCACAGTGCTTTGGATGGTTTTCCCTCCTCCTCATCGGTCACTAAACTTGTTTAGTTCTTTGTGTAGTTTCTCTTTGTTAAGTCATCTGCAGACCAGGTGTACTGCAAGGCTCAGTGGATCTGCAGTGAAGTTTAGCTAACACGTGACACCTGTTGCATGTGGATAGTGAGGATAGTGAGGGAGGGGAGGGTGCATGAGGTCATGTGGATAGTGAGGGAGGGGAGGGTGCATGAGGTCATGTGGATAGTGAGGATAGTGAGGGAGGGGGGGGGTGCATGAGGTCATGTGGATAGTGAGGGAGGGAGGGGAGGGTGCATGAGGTCATGTGGATAGTGAGGGAGGGGAGGGCAGGGTGCATGAGGTCATGTGGATAGTGAGGATAGTGAGGGAGGGGAGGGTGCATGAGGTCATGTGGATAGTGTGGATAGTGAGGGAGGGGAGGGTGCATGAGGTCATGTGGATAGTGAGGATAGTGAGGGAGGGGAGGGTGCATGCGGTCATGTGGATAGTGAGGATAGTGAGGGAGGGTAGGGGAGGGTGCATGAGGTCATGTGGATAGTGAGGATAGTGAGGGAGGGGAGGGGAGGGTGCATGAGGTCATGTGGATAGTGAGGATAGTGAGGGAGGGGAGGGTGCATGAGGTCATGTGGGGGATTTGTGACCCAAATGGCACCCTATTGGTTCTGGTCAGATGTAGTGCACTAGGGTTAGGGATAGGGTTACGTTTGGGAGGCCGCCAGGGGGCACCTTCTCAAGACCCTCCAAACCCAAAGACGTTGGATTATATCTGTTGTGCATTAGCCTGCTGGTGACATTTCACTCTGTGGACCTATTGTCCTTGTTCTCAAAGTGTGACGTCTCACGTTGCCTTTTAACCACAAAAAAAAAAACTCTTTTTTTTTTTTTTTTTTTTTTTTTTTTTTTTTTTCAATGGAGCGGTTCTGTTTTGTTAGTTTAGAGTTTCTCCTTTATGTCTCTCTCATAAATGGAGATGGATTAACTGAGCAGAGCTGGCAGAGGAAAAGAGGAAGGGAGAGTGGGAGAGTGCGAGAAAGCGAGGGGTATGAGAGAGTGGGCAAGACAGAAAGAGGAAGAGAGGAAAGAGAGAAACAGACAGAGGGAGTCTGACTCGACTGTCTCTCTCTCTCTGCTCCCAGACTCTCACAAATTATTCAGTGCTGGCAAGGAAAGGGAGAAGGATGGAGGGGGAGAGAGAGCGAAGGGTGGGGAGGCGGAGCGAAGGGTGGGGAGGCGGAGCGAAGGGTGGGGAGGCGGAGCGAAGGGTGGGGAGGCGGAGCGAAGGGTGGGGAGGCGGAGCGAAGGGTGGGGAGGCGGAGCGAAGGGTGGGGAGGCGGAGCGCGGGTGGGGAGGCGGAGCGAGCGAAGGGTGGGGAGGCGGAGCGAGCGAAGGGTGGGGAGGCGGAGCGAGCGAAGGGTGGGGAGGCGGAGCGAGCGAAGGGTGGGGAGGCGGAGCGAGGGAGAAAGGTGGGGAGGCGGAGCGAGGAAAAGAGGGAGGAGGAGGAAAAGAGGGGAGGGGAGAGAAAGGGGGGGAGGGGAGAGAGGGAAAAGGGTGGGGAGAGGGAGAGAGGGAGAAAGAGGGAGAGAGGGAGAAAGAGGGAAAGAAGAGAGGGAGAGAGGGAGAAAGAGGGAGAAAGAGGGAGAGAAGAGGGAGAGAGAGGGAGAAAGAGAAAGAGGGAGAAAGAGAAAGAGGGAGAAAGAGAAAGAGGGAGAGAGGGAGAGAGGGAGAAAGAGAGAGAGGGAGAGGGGAGAAAGAGGAGAGAAAAGGGAGAGAGGGAGAAAGAGGGAGAGAGGGAGAGAGGGAGAAAGAGGGGAGAGAGGGAGAAAGGGAGAGAGAGAGGGAGAAAGAGGGAGAAAGAGGGAGAGAGGGAGAAAGAGGGAGAAAGAGGGAGAGAGGGAGAAAGAGGGAGAGAGGGGAGAGAGGGAGAAAGAGGGAGAGAGGGAGAGAGGGAGAAAGAGGGAGAGAGGGAGAAAGAGAGAGAGGGAGAGAGGGAGAGAGGGAGAAAGGGAGAAAGGGAGAAAGAGAGAGAAAGAGGGAGAAAGAGGGAGAAAGAGGGAGAAAGAGGGAGAGAGGGAGAGAGGGAGAAAAAGAGAAAGAGGGAGAAAAAGAGAAAAAGAGAAAGAGGGAGAAAAAGAGAAAGAGGGAGAGAGGGAGAGAGGGAGAAAGAGGGAGAAAAAGAGAAAGAGGGAGAGAGGGAGAAAAAGAGAAAGAGGGAGAAAAAGAGAAAGAGGGAGAGAGGGAGAAAAAGAGAAAGAGGGAGAAAAAGAGAAAGAGGGAGAGAGGGAGAAAAAGAGAAAGAGGGAGAAAGAGGGAGAGAGGGAGAGAGGGAGAAAAAGAGAAAGAGAGAGGGAGAAAGAGGGAGAGAGGGAGAAAGAGGGAGAAAGAGGGAGAAAGAGGGAAAGAGGGAGAAAGAGGGAGAAAGAGGGAGAAAGAGGGAGAGAGGGAGAAAAAGAGAAAGAGGGAGAGAGGGAGAAAAAGAGAAAGAGGGAGAGAGGGAGAAAAAGAGAAAGAGGGAGAAAAAAGAGAAAGAGGGAGAAAAAGAGAAAGAGGGAGAGAGGGAGAAAAAGAGAAAGAGGGAGAGAGGGAGAAAAAGAGAAAGAGGGAGAAAAAGAGAAAGAGGGAGAGAGGGAGAGAGGGAGAAAGAGGGAGAGAGGGAGAAAGAGGGAGAGAGGGAGAAAGAGGGAGAGAGGGAGAGAGGGAGAGAGGGAGAAAGAGAGAGAAAGAGGGAGAAAAAGAGAAAGAGGGAGAGAGGGAGAAAAAGAGAAAGAGGGAGAAAAAGAGAAAGAGGGAGAGAGAGAGGGAGAAAAAGAGAAAGAGGGAGAGAGGGAGAAAAAGAGAAAGAGGGAGAGAGGGAGAAAAAGAGAAAGAGGGAGAGAGGGAGAAAAAGAGAAAGAGGGAGAGAGGGAGAAAAAGAGGAAGAGGGAGAAAAAGAGAAAGAGGGAGAGAGGGAGAAAAAGAGAAAGAGGGAGAAAAAGAGAAAGAGGGAAAGAGGGAGAAAAAGAGAAAGAGGGAGAAAAAAAGAGAAAGAGGGAGAGAGGGAGAAAAAGAGGGAAGAGGGAGAAAAAGAGAAAGAGGGAGAGAGGGAGAAAAAGAGAAAGAGGGAGAGAGGGAGAAAAAGAGAAAGAGGGAGAGAGGGAGAAAAAGAGAAAGAGGGAGAGAGGGAGAAAAAGAGAAAGAGGGAGAAAAAGAGAAAGAGGAGAAAAAGAGAAAGAGGGAGAGAGAAAAAGAAAGAGAGGAGAGAGGGAGAAAAAGAGAGGAGAGGGAGGGAGAAAAAGAGAAAGAGGGAGAGAGGGAGAAAAAGAAAGAGGGAGAGAGGGAGAAAGAGAGGAGGAGGGAGAAAGAGGGAGAAAAGAGAAAGAGGGAGAGAGGGAGAAAGAGGGAGAGAGGGAGAAAGAGGGAGAGAAAGAGAAAGAGAGAAAAGAGAAAAGAGGGAGAAAAAGAGAGAGGGAGAGAGAAAAAGAGAAAGAGAAAGAGGGAGAGAAAAAGAAAAGAGAAGAGAGAGAAAGAGGGAGAAAAAGAGAAAGAGGGAGAAAAAGAGAAAGAGGGAGAAAAAGAGAAAGAGGGAGAAAAAGAGAAAGAGGGAGAAAAAGAAAGAGGAGAAAAAGAGAGAAAAAGAGAAAGAGGGAGAGAGAGAAAAGAGAAAGAGGGAGAGAAAGGGAGAAAAAGGGGGAGAAAGAGGGGAGAAAAAGAGAAAGAGGGAGAGAGGGAGAAAAGAGAGAGAGGAGAGAGGGAGAAAAAGAGAAAGAGGGAGAGAGGGAGAAAAAGAGAGAGAAAGAGGAAAGAGAGGGGAGAAAAAGAGGGAGAGAGGGAGAAAGAGGGAGAAAAAGAGAAAGAGGGAGAGAGGGAGAAAGAGGGAGAAAGAGAGAAAGAGGGAGAGAGAGGGAGAAAAAGAGAAAGAGGGAGAAAAAGAGAAAGAGGGAGAAAAAGAGAAAGAGGGAGAGAGGGAGAAAAAGAGAAAGAGGGAGAGAGGAGGGAGAAAAAGAGAAAGAGGGAGAAAAAGAGAAAGAGGGAGAAAAAGAGAAAGAGGGAGAGAGGGAGAAAAAGAGAAAGAGGGAGAGAGGGAGAAAAAGAGAAAGAGGGAGAAAGAGAGAGAGGGAGAAAGAGGGAGAAAAGGGAGAAAGAGAAAGAGGGAGAGAGGGAGAAAAAGAGAAAGAGGGAGAGAGGGAGAAAAAGAGAAAGAGGGAGAGAGGGAGAAAAAGAGAAAGAGGGAGAGAGGGAGAAAAAGAGAAAGAGGGAGAAAAAGAGAAAGAGGGAGAAAAAGAGAAAGAGGGAGAAAAAGAGAAAGAGGGAGAAAAAGAGAAAGAGAAAAAGAGAAAGAGGGAAAAAGAAAAGGGAGAAAAAGAGAAAGAGGGAGAAAAAGAGAAAGAGGGAGAAAAAGAGAAAGAGGGAGAGAGGGAGAAAGAGAAAGAGGGAGAGAGGGAGAAAAAGAGAAAGAGGGAGAGAGGGAGAAAAAGAAAGAGGGAGAGAGGGAGAAAAAGAGAAAGAGGGAGAGAGGGAGAAAAAGAGAAAGAGGGAGAGAGGGAAAAAGAGAAAGAGGGAGAGAGGGAGAAAAAGAGAGGGAGAAAAGAGAAAGAGGGAGAAAGAGGAGAAAAGAAAAGAGAAAGAGGGAGAGAAAAAAGAGAAAAGAGAAAGAGGGAGAAAAAGAGAAAAAGAGAAAGAGAAAGAGAAAGAGAAAGAGAAAGGGAGAAAGAGAAAGAGAAAAAAGAGAAAGAGGGAAAAAGAGAAGAGAGAGGGAGAAAAAGAGAAAGAGGGAGAGAGGGAGAAAGAGGGAGAGAGGAGAAAAGGGAGAGAAAGAGGGAGAGAGGGAGAAAAAGAGAAAGAGGGAGAGAGGGAGAAAAGAGAAAGAGGGAGAGAGGGAGAAAAAGAGAAAGAGGGAGAAAAAAAGAGAAAGAGGGAGAAAAAGAGAAAGAGGGAGAAAAAGAGAAAGAGGGAGAAGGAGAAAGAGGGAGAGAGGGAGAGAGGGAGAAAGAGGGAGAAAAAGAGAAAGAGGGAGAGAGAGAGAAAGAGGGAGAGAGGGAGAAAAAGAGAAAGAGGGAGAGAGGGAGAAAAAGAGAAAGAGGGAGAGAGAGAGAAAGAGGGAGAGAGAGAGAAAGAGGGAGAGAGAAAGAGAAAGAGGGAGAGAGGGAGAAAAAGAGAAAGAGGGAGAGAGGGAGAAAAAGAGAAAGAGGGAGAGAGGGAGAAAAAGAGAAAGAGGGAGAGAGGGAGAAAAAGAGAAAGAGGGAGAAAAAGAGAAAGAGGGAGAAAAAGAGAAAGAGGGAGAAAAAGAGAAAGAGGGAGAGAGGGAGAAAAAGAGAAAGAGGGAGAGAGAGAGAAAGAGGGAGAGAGGAGAAAGAGGGAGAGAGGGAGAAAAAGAGAAAGAGGGAGAGAGGGAGAAAAGAGAAAGAGGGAGAGAGGGAGAAAAAGAGAAAGAGGGAGAAAAAGAGAAAGAGGGAGAAAAAGAGAAAGAGGGAGAAAAAGAGAAAGAGGGAGAGAAAGAGAAAGAGGGAGAGAGGGAGAGAGGGAGAGAGGGAGAAAAAGAGAAAGAGGGAGAGAGAGAGAAAGAGGGAGAGAGGGAGAAAAAGAGAAAGAGGGAGAGAGGGAGAAAAAGAGAAAGAGGGAGAGAGAGAGAAAGAGGGAGAGAGAGAGAAAGAGGGAGAGAGAGAGAAAGAGGGAGAGAGGGAGAAAAAGAGAAAGAGGGAGAGAGGGAGAAAAAGAGAAAGAGGGAGAGAGGGAGAAAAAGAGAAAGAGGGAGAGAGGGAGAAAAAGAGAAAGAGGGAGAGAGGGAGAAAGAGGGAGAAAAAGAGAAAGAGGGAGAAAAAGACAGTGTCAGCAAATTTACAGGATGTTTTTTATTTTTCTGGAATAAGTGAGAAGGTGACTGAGAAGGTGACTGAGAAGGTGACTGAGAAGGTGACTGAGAAGGTGACTTCTGGTGACTTAGAAAAAAAGACATTCTACTTCAGAATGCATGAAAATCTCATTATGTTGACACCATATGAAATATAACTGATGAGCACCACTGGGCTGTAGAGAGATGAGGTGGCTGTTGGCTCTCATTCACACCACTGGGCTGTAGAGAGATGATGAGGTGGCTGTTGGCTCTCATTCACACCACTGGGCTGTAGAGAGATGATGAGGTGGCTGTTGGCTCTCATTCACACCACTGGGCTGTAGAGAGATGATGAGGTGGCTGTTGGCTCTCATTCACACCACTGGGCTGTAGAGAG
>NC_060183.1:4936637-4946637 GCF_021184085.1 Oncorhynchus gorbuscha
TGTTTTGGTACCCTTTCCCTCTGTGCCTCGACACAATCCTGTCTCGGGGCTCTACGGACAATTCCTTCAACCTCATGGCTTGGTTTTTGCTCTGTCCTGCACTGTCAACTGTGGGACCTTTTTATATAGACAGGTGTGTGCCTTTCCAAATCATGTCCAATAAATAGATTTTACCACAGGTGGACTCCAATCAAGTTGTAGAAACATCTCAAGGATGATCAATGGAAACAGGATGCACCTGAGCTCAATTTCGAGTCTCACAGCAAACTGTCTGAATACTTGTGTAAATACGTTTAAAAAAATTTTTTTTAATACATTTGCAAAAATTTCTAAAACCCTGTTCACTTTGTCGTCATGTGATAGTTTGTGTAGATTGATGAGGATTTGATTTCTCCGTCCAATTTAGAAAAAGGCTGTAACCTAATTAACAAAATGTGGGAAAAAGTCAAGGAGTCTGAATACTTTCCTAATGCGCTATATTTTAACTAGATCTGCCCAGTTTTTCATTTCCAGGTTTGGTTTATGTAGAATTAATAACTTAATAACCTTTTAGATTTGGAAGCAGGAAGCAGCTGCCAGTTTGTTTTTGAAACCCTTTAATAAAAAGATGTCTCTTGCAATAGAGCTTGATTTCTCCGTAATAAGTCAAAAGACATTTAATTGGCTTGTTTGGCTCATCAGAGCCCCTCAGATGACAGGAAATGGTCACTAAATTAGCCATGAGCCATCTGTGTTGATGTGAATACCAGTTTGATGGATAAAAAGGGTGGGGGGGGGTGTAACTAGCTGTGAAGTTACTATTCAGTTACCAACTAAATAATTGTAAATCAGATATTTAAGAAAAAAAACTCTGGTGTGAGAATCACCCCCCCCCTCCCCCAATTTGAGGAAGATCCTGATGACAAATTGTGTGAGATGCCAGCTACAGTATTCTACTGTCTCACATAAATGTTTTTGTTGTTTTTACTCTGAATTTTACCCTTGAATCCACCGCATCAATATGTGGTGATTTTATAGCTTTAATTTTTTTAATTAATTTTTTAAAACCCACATCTTTTTTTTTTTTACAAAATAATCTGCTGAATTTGAATAATTGTTTATGTTCCTTAGGGCTCGGTGCAAACATCACAATAGAACATCACAGAAACCCTCTTGATTCTTGTAGTGTAAAGATGGAGGGGACACCCTGAGGCAGTTGGTCTGTCACAGGAATAAAGAAACCCGTCTCTTTCATATCCTGTCTCTTCCAGAGCCAACAAAGCAACGGCGTGCGTGTTTTAATGTATTTATACAATGTATATGTGCCTGCCTGGTCTCTGTGTAGGAATAGATCTTACGGTATACCCTCTAAAAGCTGTTTTTATCATGGGGAAAAAAGGAAAAAAAAATGACCACCATTCATTTTGCTGTCGTGGATATAAAGGATGTCTGAGATGTTTCTGAATGGTTGCTTCTGTATTGTCATCCTCTTTCCTTTAAGATGAGAGGCTAGAAGCTGGTTGGTTGGCTTCTCCGTAGCTTGTGGCAAACATTAACTCTTTTGATACTGTTCGTAGTTCCTTCAGCCAAGTGCTTTTCACTGTGTTAGAGGCTGATTTGGTCCGACAGGCTGAAGTTAGGGGTCATGTCTATTTGGTCCGACAGGCTGACGACAGGGGTCATGTCTATTTGGTATGAAGGGCTGTAGTTTGGGGTCATGTCTATTTGGTATGAAGGGCTGTAGTTTGGGATCATGTCTATTTGGTCCAACTGGCTGAAGTTAGGGGTCAGGTCTATTTGGTCCAACTGGCTGAAGTTAGGGGTCAGGTCTATTTGGTCCAACTGGCTGAAGTTAGGGGTCAGGTCTATTTGGTCCAACTGGCTGAAGTTAGGGGTCAGGTCTATTTGGTCCAACTGGCTGAAGTTAGGGGTCAGGTCTATTTGGTCCAACTGGCTGACGACAGGGGTCAGGTCTATTTGGTCCGACAGGGGTCAGGTTTATGCGGTCCGACAGGCTGACACAGGGGTCAGGTCTATTTGGTCCGACAGGGGTCAGGTCTATTTGGTCCAACGGGCTGACGACAGGGGTCATGTCTATTTGGTCCGACAGGCTGACGACAGGGGTCAGGTCTATTTGGTCCGACAGGCTGAAGGGCAGGTGTAGGAGTCAGGTCTGGGACAGGGGTCAGGTCTATTTGGTCCGACAGGGGTCAGGTCTATTTGGTCCGACAGGGGACAGGTCTATTTGGTCCGACAGGGGACAGGTCTATTTGGTCCGACAGGCTGACGACAGGGGTCAGGTCTATTTGGTCCGACAGGGGTCAGGTCTATTCGGTCCGACAGGGGTCAGGTCTATTTGGTCCGACAGGCTGACGATAGGGGTCAGGTCTATTTGGTCCGACAGGCTGACGACAGGGGTCAGGTCTATTTGGTCCGACAGGGGACAGGTCTATTTGGTCCGACAGGGGTCAGGTCTATTTGGTCCGACAGGCTGACGACGGGTCAGGTCTATTTGGTCCGACAGGCTGACGACAGGGGTCAGGTCTATTTGGTCCGACAGGCTGACGACAGGGGTCAGATCTATTTGGTCCGACAGGCTGACGACAGGGGTCAGGTCTATTTGGTCCGACAGGCTGACGACAGGGGTCAGGTCTATTTGGTCCGACAGGGGTCAGGTTTATTCGGTCCGACAGGGGACAGGTCTATTTGGTCCAACGGGCTGTAGTTTGGGGTCATGTCTATTTGGTCCGACGGGCTGACGACAGGGGTCAGGTCTATTTGGTCCGACAGGCTGACGACAGGGGTCAGGTCTATTTGGTCCGACAGGGGTCAGGTTTATTCGGTCCGACAGGGGACAGGTCTATTTGGTCCAACGGGCTGTAGTTTGGGGTCATGTCTATTTGGTCCGACGGGCTGACGACAGGGGTCAGGTCTATTTGGTCCAACGGGCTGTAGTTTGGGGTCATGTCTATTTGGTCCGACAGGCTGACGACAGGGGTCATGTCGTCTATTTGGTCCGACTGACTGTAGTTTGGGGTCATGTCTATTTGGTCCAACTGGCTGTAGTTTGGGGTCATGTCTATTTGGTCCACAGAGATGAGTCTCTCAGCTTGCATACATACGCAATCAAGATACAAACAGGATCAACACAACACTCACACTCAGCAGCATCAGAGCAGTGGGAGCGTTGAGTGGTGTTTTCAAGGTCTATCGGAGCCTGTTTTGGTGGGATGGAGTTTTGGCCTGGTGACATCAAAGACGGTACATTAGTTACTAGACCAATAACAGAGAGTTCCATACCTAGGGTATACATATATATATATAATTTAGTTACGAATGTAACTTTAATTCAATGAGTTGACTCTTCAAATGGGATGATTTCACTGAACAACAAAAGAATATTGAATAGATCCCCGAACGTTTACAACATACATCTGTAAAATGATTACCAAAGCTTTAGTTTCTAGACTGTCTTCCTCTCAGGCTTCCATGTCCTCTCTCCTGAACCTCCTCAATGTCCACCTCTTGAACATCAGACTTTAAGGCCTCATCTTCGCTGTCACTTTCCAACCTTGTGGAGGATGGCTCGTTGTCAGGTTCAGAAAAACTCAAAATTTGCCCGGGTGGCCACCAATTTTCAACCCTTGTATTGGTCAGCCTGTTGCGTGCTTTGGTCTGTGTGTTCCCAAACAAGGACCAGGTGGCTGATGTTGGTGGGATTTGAAAGATGATGGAGGCAACAGGGGAAAGAGCCTCAGATCCACAAAGTCCCTTCCACCAGGTGGCTGATGAGCTATGTTGGCACGACTGCCATATTGCATCTCCATCCCAAAGCCCTTGCTTGGAAGTGTACTTCGCCAGAGCTGTGGCTATCGATAAGGTGTCTGATTCATCATTTTCACCTCGAATAGGAGTAGAGGGACTTTTTGTCAGAGATTGCTTGTTGTGAGCGCTGAGGGAACTTTATGCACTTGGCCAGATGATTCTGCATCTTTGTTGCATTGTTCACATATGATTTGGCACAGTATTTGCAAATGTACACAGCGTTTCCTTCTACATTAGCTGCAGTGAAATGTCTCCACACATCAGATAGTGCCCGTGGCATTTTCCTGTAAAGATTAGAAACAAATGAATAAAATAATCCCAAATACAATTCCATGTACAGATAAATAGTTAAGCGGTTAGATTAAACAACTACTTTGTAAATAAATGTTTTAAAATGAAACATGTATGGAAACAGGTGAATTAACACTCCTCAGTTAGCAGGCTCAAGCAAGCTAAAAACCCACATGGTAGCAAAAACTAACTAGCAGAAATTAGTTATTATTTAAACACACTTTGCTGTAGACTACTATTTACTAGTTAACAAAAAAATCATGTATGTCATATAAAATATATTCACCCCACCCAGTATTGTAATCAAAACTTACCCGAAAGCATGTAGTCCTTGGCTCAGACAGTGTAGTAGTGTGGGCTCAATAGTATCTCATTAGTGTGCAAGATCTTGAGAATCAGCTGTACATGTGATGGAAGAATGCACTGTGCATGTGATGGCAGAATGCACTGTATGTGATGGAAGAATGCACTGTGCATGTGATGGAGGAATGCACTGTGCATGTGATGGCAGAATGCACTGTACATGTGATGGCAGAATGTACTGTATATGTGATGGAAGAATGCACTGTGCATGCAGAGGGTTGCAATCCCATTGAATCAGGGATAGTTTAACCAAAATATGCCACAAGACCTAGAATTGCCTCATGTGGATCCTACAAAAAAAAGATTCACTGTTATAACCCAGCTTTTTGACGAATTTAAGCAAAATTACCCAAATTGTCTTAACTTCCTCTCTCTGCCAATAAGAGAGAGTTTTCAGTGTTCCTCTCCCCACTCAGAACAATCCCAGACAGTCCTAGAAAAAACGATTGCTTAAGAAGCACATTTTTATTTTTGAACCTGTTTTTAATTGAAAACAATCACAGTAAAGTACTAAATTGGTTTTGTTATTGTGTTGTTATTGCACTGTAGTGAGCTCACCGCGGGGTTACCTCCCTACAGCCTCTTCCAAATCCCTATCAAGGGGAGTGGTAGGGAGTGATTTGGGACCAGCTGCTAGAGAACTGGGTGACTGTGCCAGACAACACTCAGGAAGTGTGTGTGTGTGTGTGTGTGTGTGTGTGTGTGTGTGTGTGTGTGTGTGTGTGTGTGTGTGTGTGTGTGTGTGTGTGTGTGTGTGTGTGTGTGTGTGTGTGTGTGTGTGTGTGTGTGTGTGTGTGTGTGTGTCAGGGTTTCTGTTAGGAAAACGTGGCACCAGACAATGTGACCGGGAAGATATTAATTTTCATTTGAGAAATTTACCCATGTGCATTGGGTGTGTGACGGACTGTGCTCAGAAGGACAGAAATCACATGGTAATGGATGGTAATGCATCTCAACAGAACATTTAGAGGGTGGTAATGCATCTCAACAGAACATTTAGAGGATGGTAATGCATCTCAACAGAACATTTAGTGGATGGTAATGCATCTCAACAGAACATTTAGTGGATGGTAATGCATCTCAACAGAACATTCATTTAGAGGATGGTAAATGCATCTCAACAGGACATTTAGAGGATGGTAATGCATCTCAACAGGACATTTAGAGGATGGTAATGCATCTCAACAGGACATTTAGAGGATGGTAATGCATCTCAACAGAACATTTAGAGGATGGTAATGCATCTCAACAGAACATTTAGAGGATGGTAATGCATCTCAACAGAACATTTAGAGGATGGTAATGCATCTCAACAGAACATTTAGAGGATGGTAATGCATCTCAACAGGACATTTAGAGGATGGTAATGCATCTCAACAGGACATTTAGTGGATGGTAATGCATCTCAACAGGACATTTAGTGGATGGTAATGCATCTCAACAGAACATTTAGTGGATGGTAATGCATCTCAACAGAACATTTAGAGGATGGTAATGCATCTCAACAGAACATTTAGAGGATGGTAATGCATCTCAACAGAACATTTAGAGGATGGTAATGCATCTCAACAGAACATTTAGAGGATGGTAATGCATCTCAACAGAACATTTAGAGGATGGTAATGCATCTCAACAGAACATTTAGAGGATGGTAATGCATCTCAACAGAACATTTAGAGGATGATAATGCATCTCAACAGACATTTAGACATTTAATGCATCTCAACAGAACATTTATCTCAACAGAGAGATGGTAATGCATCTCAACAGGACATTTAGATGGATGGTAATGCATCTTCAACAGGACATTTAGAGGATGATAATGCATCTCAACAGAACATTTAGAGGATGGTAATGCATCTCAACAGGACATTTAGAGGATGGTAATGCATCTCAACAGGACATTTAGAGGATGGTAATGCATCTCAACAGAACATTTAGACGATGCTAATGCATCTCAACAGAACATTTTAGAGGATGATAATGCATCTCAACAGAACATTTAGAGGATGATAATGCATCTCAACAGGACATTTAGAGGATGGTAATGCATCTCAACAGAACATTTAGAGGATGGTAATGCATCTCAACAGAACATTTAGAGGATGGTAATGCATCTCAACAGAACATTCATTTAGAGGATGATAATGCATCTCAACAGAACATTTAGAGGATGGTAATGCATCTCAACAGAACATTTAGATGGTATGCATCTCAACAGGACATTTAATGCATCTCAACAGAATTTATTCATTTAGAGTGGATGGTAATGCATCTCAACAGAACATTTAGAGGATGGTAATGCATCTCAACAGGACATTTAGAGGATGATAATGCATCTCAACAGAACATTTAGACGATGGTAATGCATCTCAACAGAACATTCAGAGGATGATAATGCATCTCAACAGAACATTCATTTAGAGGATGGTAATGCATCTCAACAGAACATTCATTTAGAGGATGGTAATGCATCTCAACAGAACATTCATTTAGAGGATGGTAATGCATCTCAACAGAACATTCATTTAGAGGATGGTAATGCATCTCAACAGAACATTTAGTGGATGGTAATGCATCTCAACAGGACATTTAGTGGATGGTAATGCATCTCAACAGGACATTTAGAGGATGGTAATGCATCTCAACAGAACATTCATTTAGAGGATGATAATGCATCTCAACAGAACATTCATTTAGAGGATGGTAATGCATCTCAACAGGACATTTAGTGGATGGTAATGCATCTCAACAGGACATTTAGTGGATGGTAATGCATCTCAACAGAACATTTAGAGGATGGTAATGCATCTCAACAGGACATTTAGTGGATGGTAATGCATCTCAACAGAACATTTAGAGGATGGTAATGCATCTCAACAGAACATTTAGAGGATGGTAATGCATCTCAACAGAACATTTAGAGGATGGTAATGCATCTCAACAGGACATTTAGTGGATGGTAATGCATCTCAACAGAACATGCAGCTCATGTAATGAAGCAGCCAATTAAACTTAATTTTCAAACATTTGCCAAAATACAATTTGCCGGAAGACACCATTCTAAACAGACCACCTGGGAAAACACCATTCTAAACAGAACGCCTGGGGGACCATTCTAAACAGAACACCTGGGGAAAACACCATTCTAAACAGAACACCTGGGGGAAGACACCATTATAAACAGAACACCTGGGGGAAAACACCATTCTAAACAGACCACCTGGGAAAACACCATTCTAAACAGACCACCTGGGAAAACACCATTCTAAACAGACCACCTGGGAAAACACCATTCTAAACAGAACACCTGGGAAAACACCATTCTAAACAGAACACCTGGGAAAACACCATTCTAAACAGAACACCTGGGGGAAAACACCATTCTAAACAGAACACCTGGGGAAAACACCATTCTAAACAGAACACCTGGGGGAAAACACCATTCTAAACAGACACCTGGGGAAAACACCATTCTAAACAGAACACCTGGGGGAAAACACCATTCTAAACAGAACACCTGGGGAAAACACCATTCTAAACAGAACACCTGGTAGTGGTTCCATATGTGAAAAAGATTGGGTTTCTCTCCTGGAACAGGGTTGGACCTGGCAAAACCCATCCACCCTCTTCCTTTAAACAGAACACTCTGTTGGCAAACACCATTTCCTTTACAGAACACACCCTGGGGGCTAACCCCATTCCTAAACTGAACCCTCCTCCACCCTCTTCCACCCTCTTCCTTTAGTTGGGAAAACCCTCTTCCTTTAGTTGGCTAAACCTCCACCCTCTTCCTTTAGTTGGCTGTTCCTCCTCCACACCATTGGCTAAACCTCCTCACCTCTTCCTTTAGGGCTGTTCCCTCCTCCACCCTCTTTTAGTTGGCTAAACTGAACACCTTTAGTTGGCTGTTCCCTCCTCCACCCTCTTCCTTTAGTTGGTTCCATCCACCCTCTTCCTTTAGTTGGCTGTTCCCTCCTCCACCCTCTTCCTTTAGGGCTGTTCACCCTCTTCCTTTAGTTGGCTGTTCCCTCCTCCACCCTCTTCCTTTAGTTGGCAGTTCCCTCCTCCACCCTCTTCCTTTAGTTGGCTATTCCCTCCTCCACCCTCTTCCTTTAGTTGGCTGTTCCCTCCTCCACCCTCTTCCTTTAGTTGGCTATTCCCTCCTCCACCCTCTTCCTTTAGTTGGCTGTTCCCTCCTCCACCCTCTTCCTTTAGTTGGCTGTTCCCTCCTCCACCCTCTTCCTTTAGTTGGCTGTTCCCTCCTCCACCCTCTTCCTTTAGTTGGCTGTTCCCTCCACCCTCTTCCTTTAGTTGGCTATTCCCTCCACCCTCTTCCTTTAGTTGGCTATTCACTCCTCCACCCTCTTCCTTTAGTTGGCTATTCACTCCTCCACCCTCTTCCTTTAGTTGGCTATTCCTCCTCCACCCTCTTCCTTCCACCCTAGTTGGCTATTCCCTCCACCCCACTTCCTTTTAGTTGGCTGTTCCCTCCTCCACCCTCTTCCTTTAGTTGGCTGTTCCCTCCTCCACCCTCTTCCTTTAGTTGGCTGTTCCCTCCTCCACCCTCTTCCTTTAGTTGGCTGTTCCCTCCTCCACCCTCTTCCTTTAGTTGGCTGTTCACTCCTCCACCCTCTTCCTTTAGTTGGCTGTTCACTCCTCCACCCTCTTCCTTTAGTTGGCTGTTCACTCCTCCACCCTCTTCCTTTAGTTGGCTGTTCCCTCCTCCACCCTCTTCCTTTAGTTGGCTATTCACTCCTCCACCCTCTTCCTTTAGTTGGCTATTCCCTCCTCCACCCTCTTCCTTTAGTTGGCTATTCCCTCCTCCACCCTCTTCCTTTAGTTGGCTATTCCCTCCTCCACCCTCTTCCTTTAGTTGGCTGTTCCCTCCTCCACCCTCTTCCTTTAGTTGGCTGTTCCCTCCACCCTCTTCCTTTAGTTGGCTATTCACTCCTCCACCCTCTTCCTTTAGTTGGCTGTTCCTCCTCCACCCTCTTCCTTTAGTTGGCTGTTCCCTCCTCCACCCTCTTCCTTTAGTTGGCTGTTCCCTCCTCCACCCTCTTCCTTTAGTTGGCTGTTCCCTCCTCCACCCTCTTCCTTTAGTTGGCTGTTCCCTCCTCCACCCTCTTCCTTTAGTTGGCTGTTCCCTCCTCCACCCTCTTCCTTTAGTTGGCTGTTCCCCCTCCTCCCTTTACCCTCTTCCTTTAGTTGGCTGTTCCTCCTCCACCCTCTTCCTTTAGTTGGCTATTCCCTCCTCCACCCTCTTCCTTTAGTTGGCTATTCCCTCCCTCCACCCTCTTCCTTTAGTTGGCTATTCCCTCCTCCACCCTCTTCCTTTAGTTGGCTATTCCCTCCTCCACCCTCTTCCTTTAGTTGGCTGTTCCCTCCTCCACCCTCTTCCTTTAGTTGGCTGTTCCACCCTCTTCCTTTAGTTGGCTGTTCCTCCTCCACCCTCTTCCTTTAGTTGGCTGTTCCCTCCTCCACCCTCTTCCTTTAGTTGGCTGTTCCCTCCTCCACCCTCTTCCTTTAGTTGGCTGTTCCT
>NC_060183.1:4951637-4969137 GCF_021184085.1 Oncorhynchus gorbuscha
GTGCGGACTCCGGGACGCACCTCAAGAGCATAGGGAGGGTCCGGGTGGGCGTCTGTCCATGGTGGCGGTTCTGGCTCGGGACGTGGACCCCACTCCATAAATGTCCTAGTTCCTCCCCTACGCGTCCTAGGATAATCCACCTTCTCCGCCGACCATGGCCTAATAGTCCTCACCCTGATCCCCACATAACTGAGGGGCAGCTCGGGACAGAGGGGCAGCTCGGGACAGAGGGGCAGCTCGGGACAGAGGGGCAGCTCGGGACAGAGGGGGGACAGAGGAGCAGCTCGGGACAGAGGGGCAGCTCGGGACAGAGGGGCAGCTCGGGACAGAGGGGCAGCTCGGGACAGAGGGGCAGCTCGGGACAGAGGGGCAGCTCGGGACAGAGGGGCAGCTCGGGACAGAGGGGCAGCCCGGGACAGAGGGGCAGCTCGGGACAGAGGGGCAGACAGGGGGCAGCCCGGGACAGAGGGGCAGCCCGGGACAGAGGGCAGCCCGGGACAGAGGGGCAGCCGGGACAGAGGGGCAGCCCAGAGGGGCAGCCCGGACAGAGGGGCAGCCGGGACAGAGGGGCAGCCCGGGACAGAGGGGCAGCCCGGTACTGAGGGGCAGCCCGGTACAGAGAGGGAGCCCGGTGAGGGGAGCCCGGTACAGAGCCCGGTACAGAGAGGGAGCCCGGTACAGAGAGGGAGCCCGGTACAGAGAGGGAGCCCGGTACAGAGAGGGAGCCCGGTACAGAGAGGGAGCCCGGTACAGAGAGGGAGCCCGGTACAGAGAGGGAGCCCGGTACAGAGAGGAAGCCCGGTACTGAGAGGAAGCCCAGTACTGAGAGGAAGCTCAGTACTGAGAGGAA
The DNA here is from genome assembly GCF_021184085.1 of Oncorhynchus gorbuscha. Taxonomy (NCBI): domain Eukaryota; kingdom Metazoa; phylum Chordata; class Actinopteri; order Salmoniformes; family Salmonidae; genus Oncorhynchus; species Oncorhynchus gorbuscha. The sequence continues at coordinate 4,952,488 of NC_060183.1, forward strand.
GCTCAGTACTGAGAGGAAGCTCAGTACTGAGAGGAAGCTCAGTACTGAGAGGAAGCTCAGTACTGAGAGGAAGCTCAGGCAGGTAGTAGGCTCCGGTAAATCCTGGCTGGCTGGTGGACCTGGATGATTAAGGTTGTCTGGCCGATCTAGAAGATTTTGGTAGACTGGCACTTCTGGCAGACTGGCACTTCTGGCGGATCCTGGCAGACTGGTGACGCTGGGCCGACTGGCGGCGCTGGGCAGACAGGAGACTCCGGCAGCGCAGGAGAGGAGAAAGGCTCTGGCTGCGCTGAACAGGCGAGGCGCACTGGACGCGCTGGGCCGACTGGGAGCACTGGTGGCGCTGGACAGACAGGAGACTCCGGCAGCGCAGGAGAGGAGAAAGGCTCTGGCTGCGCTGAACAGGCGAGCGCACTGGACTGGGCCGACTGGGAGCACTGGTGGCGCTGGACAGACAGGAGACTCCGGCAGCGCAGGAGAGGAGAAAAGCCTGGCTGCGCTAAACAGGCGAGGTGCTGGAACCTGGTGCGTGGTGCTGGAACTGGTGGTACTGGCGCGAGGACACGCACAGGAAGCCTGGTGCGGGGAGCTGCTACCGGAGGACTGGTGTGTATAGGTGGCTCTGGATAGACCGGACCGTGCAGGCGCACTGGAGCTCTTGAGCACCGAGCCTGCCCAAGCTTACCTGGCTCGATGCCCACTCTAGCCCGGCCAATAGGAAGAGCTGGTATGTGCCTCACCGGGCTATGCTCCCGCACTGAAAACACTGTGTGCTCCATAGCGTAACACGGTGCCTGCCCGGTCTCTCTAGCCCAAAGGTGAGCACAGGGAGGACTGGTGTGTGGAGGTGGCACAGGATGGGCTAGACCGTGAAGACGTACTGGAGATCTTGAGAGCAGTGTAGGCACAGGACGTGCAAGTCTAGGGATGTGCACAGGAGGCCTGGTGCGTGAGGCTGGCACCAACTTCACCAGCTGACTAACACGCACCTCAGGTTGAGTATAGAGCGCTAACTCAGGTGCTATTAAATCCCCGACAAGATCCGTCGGACGAATATTATATCTATAGCACCAAGCTAGCAACTCCCTCATTACTCTCCACTCCACTTTCCCCATTAACTCCTTCACAGTCTCTGCTTCGCTCACCTCTAACACTGGCTCTGGTTCAGGTCTCCTCCTTGGCTCCTCACGATGAACAAGGAGAGTTGGCTCAGGTTTATCTCCTGACTCAGCCATACTCTCCCTAAGCCCCCCCCAATAAATTTTTTGGGGTGACTTTCCGGTTTCCAACCGCGTCGCCGTGCTGCCTCCTCATACTTGCGCTTTCCCCCGTTACCTTCGGTTCTCGCTCTGTATAACCGTGCTTTCCTTTTTGATTCCATCCATGTATAACCCTCTTCGCATTGCTGTAGGGAATCCCAGGCGGGCTCTTGCACTCGCCCTGAGTCGGCTGCCCACCTGTCGATTTCCTCCCACGTCGTATAATCCCTGCTTCTGCCGTCCATATCGTCCTCCTTTAGCTCCTGTCAGTTCACACGCTGCTCGGTCTGTGAATCGTGGTGGGTGATTCTGTAATGAACTTCGTTTGCTGTTAGAAGAGAGGCAGACCGAAATGCAGCGTGTAGGTTACTCATGACTTTAATGAAGCTAATACGGTACATGAAATAACGGAAGAAGAAAACAACAAACGAATGAAACTAATACAGCCTATCTGGTGACTAACACTAAGACAGGTACAATCACCCACGAAACACAACGCGCACTCAAGCTACCTAAATACGGTTCCCAATCCGAGACAACTAGAATCAGCTGACTCCAATTAGGAATCGCCTCAGGCAGCCAAGCCTAACTAGACACACCCCTACTAATACACACTCCTAATTAATACAAACCCCAATACAAAATAAAACATATAAACCCATGTCACACCCTGGCCTACCCAAACATATAACAAAAACACAAGATACAATGACCAAGGCGTGACAGATCTAAGTGATTTAATAGTTGATATTCAGCAGGCATTAAATGACGCCTTTTTTAACTTTGAAGAACTACTTAAAATAGTGTTTTTTGTCAGACGGCCGCTCTATAGAGATGAGATGATGACTTGGAATTAAATAATGAAGTCATTAAAAAGGCCTGAAATAAATGTAATAAACACAACAACTGAAATATTCAAATACAGGATTGTCATGTGAATAAATAATGGTTAATAAGGGATATTCAGTAATGAGCACTCCACTGCGATCATGGGACTTTTATTACAGTCACTAAGCATCATGGGACATTTATTACAGTCACTAAGCATCATGGGACATTTATTACAGTCACTAAGCATCATGGGACATTTATTACAGTCACTAAGCATCATGGGACATTTATTACAGTCACTAAGCATCATGGGACTTTTATTACAGTCACTAAGCATCATGGGACATTTATTACAGTCACTAAGCATCATGGGACATTTATTACAGTCACTAAGCATCATGGGACATTTATTACAGTCACTAAGCATCATGGGACTTTTATTACAGTCGCTAAGCATCATGGGACTTTTATTACAGTCACTAAGCATCATGGGACTTTTATTACAGTCACTAAGCATCATGGGACATTTATTACAGTCGCTAAGCATCATGGGACTTTTATTACAGTCACTAAGCATCATGGGACATTTATCATCATGGGACTTTTATTACAGTCACTAAGCATCATGGGACATTTATTACAGTCACTAAGCATCATGGGACATTTATTACAGTCACTAAGCATCATGGGACTTTTATTACAGTCACTAAGCATCATGGGACATTTATTACAGTCACTAAGCATCATGGGACATTTATTAATTGTTTTATTCTGTGTTACAGCATTCAACCCAAATAATCAAAACCAAAATTGAAAAAATAATAATAATAATAATTGAACGGGACCAACCTCATAAAGCATGAATCTCTCAGCACTCTCCTTCAGGTTGTTGTCTATAGTCTTTATGGGCTTTGTCTTGAGCTGCTGCCAGACCTTTGTTTTTCCTTTTCAGGAGGTTTTCTTTCCCTGGTTGACTGTCTGGGTTTTACATGGGTCTTTCCCTGGTTGACTGTCTGGGTTTTACATGGGTCTTTCCCTTGTTGACTGTCTGGGTTTGACATGGTTGACTGTCTGGGTTTGACATGGGTCTTTCCCTGGTTGACTGTCTGGGTTTGACATGGGTCTTTCCCTGGTTGACTGTCTGGGTTTGACATGGGTCTTTCCCTGGTTGACTGTCTGGGTTTGACATGGGTCCCATTTTGAAAACAGCTTGTGTGTAGTGTACGTCGTCAACCTTCCTGCATTTACACTTCTCTTTTTATAAAGCTTCACGCAACTGGTTTAGATGTACACATTCCTCAATTGTTAACCTTATTACTGTATTGGTGACATCCATCCACCTGTTCAGTCTAGAGTTGGGAACACCTGGACACCTGTTTAGTTGGGAGGTGAAGGTGGGGACACCTGTTTAGTTGGGAGGTGAAGGTGGGGCCACCTGTTTAGTCGGGAGGTGAAGGTGGGGCCACCTGTTTAGTCGGGAGGTGAAGGTGGGGCCACCTGTTTAGTCGGGAGGTGAAGGTGGGGCCACCTGTTTAGTCGGGAGGTGAAGGTGGGGCCACCTGTTTAGTCGGGAGGTGAAGGTGGGGCCACCTGTTTAGTCGGGAGGTGAAGGTGGGGCCACCTGTTTAGTCGGGAGGTGAAGGTGGGGACACCTGTTTAGTCGGGAGGTGAAGGTGGGGACACCTTTTTAGTCAAAATGGGGCTGGAGGATGTTGCAGGCAGCAGAACGTTCTCCACGGCGTCTCCAGACTCTGTCACGTCTGTCATGTGCTCAGTGTGAACCTGCTTTCATCTGTGAAGAGCACAGGGCGCCAGTGGCGAATTTGCCAATCTTGGTGTTCTTTGTCATATGCCAAACGTCCTGCACGGTGTTGGGCTGTAAGTACAACCCCCACCTGTGGACGTCGGGCCTTCATACCACCCTCATGGAGTCTGTTTCTGACTGTTTGAGCAGACACATGCACATTTGTGGCCTGCTGGAGGTCATTTTGCAGGGCTCTGGCAGTGCTCCTCCTGCTCCTCCTTGCACACAGGCGAAGGTAGCGGTCCTGCTGCTGGGTTGTTGCCCTCCTATGGCCTCCTCCACGTCTCCTGATGTACTTGCCTGTCTCCTGGTAGCGCCTCCATGCTCTGGACACTACGCTGACAGACACAGCAAACCTTCTTGCCACAGCTCGCATTGATGTGCCATCCTGGATGAGCTGCACTACCTGAGCCACTTGTGTGGGTTGTAAGACTCCGTCTCATGCTACCACTAGAGTGAAAGCACCGCCAGCATTCAAAAGTGACCAAAACATCAGCCAGGAAGCATAGGAACTGAGAAGTGGTCTGTGGTCACCACCTGCAGAACCACTCCTTTATTGGGGGTGTCTTGTTAATTGCCTATAATTTCCACCTGTTGTCTATTCCTTTTGCACAACAGCATGTGACATTTATTGTCAATCAGTGTTGCTTCCTAAGTGGACAGTTTGATTTCACAGAAGTGTGATTTGACTTGGAGTTACATTGTGTTGTTTAAGTGTTCCCTTTATTTTTTTGAGCAGTGAATTTTTAATTTAATAAATTATAATTTAATAAAACAATTTAGTCCAATTTTACGTTTTTTTGTTTTTACTTAACAATATGTTTTTGTAGGTTATTTTCGCGATCATATCCTTTAAAATGTTTAAATAAATGTTCAAATTTATAATAGTTTTCACTTACATACGTTCTATGTCACAACTCAGAATCAAAAAGTATTTTGCAACAAAAGAAAACACACAAAAAAACAAGGTCACTGTGGTAGAACGTTTGCATTTATCAAAAGTCCCATCAGGCAGCCTGATTTCAGACTGTGTCCTTGTAAACAGGATTATTAGGGAAATCGTTCTTCTTGCAAAGCGTGTTTAAATGTTTAAATCATGCTATATTTTATTCATCTGACTATCCCCAATAATCACACTGTGTGCATGGAACCGCATTCAATGAAAGGAGAACATCGCAGCCTCATGCGATCGCAATTTAGATCTGAAATCGATTAATCGTACAGGCATGCTAACCGGCATGCATCTCTGTCCCCTCTCGGCTGTACGATGTGTTCTGACTCTGACTGATCTGTTCTCCTGCCAGTGTAGACGTGTTTATACACGGAGTTTGCAAAAACATTAAGAACGCTTAAGAATGTTATTTTCCATGACACAGACTGACCAGGATGAATCCAGGTGAAAGCTATGATCCCTTAACGATGTCACCTGTTAAATCCACTTCAATCAGTGTAGATAAAGGGAGGGAGACGGCTTAAAGAAGGATTTTTAAGCCTCGATTGACACATGTATTGTGTTTGCGTGCCATCCAGAGGGTGAACGGACAAGACAAAATATTGAAGTGCCTTTTGAACCAGGTATGGTGGTAGGTGCACCGGTTTGAACGGGGTTATGGTGGTAGGTGCCTGGTGCACCGGTTTGAACGGGGTAGTAGGTGCCAGGCGCACCGGTTTGAACGGGGTTATGGTAGTAGGTGCCTGGTGCACCGGTTTGAACGGGGTTATGGTAGTAGGTGCCTGGTGCACCGGTTTGAACGGGGTTATGGTAGTAGGTGCCTGGTGCACCGGTTTGAACGGGGTTATGGTGGTAGGTGCCTGGTGCACCAGTTTGAACGGGGTTATGGTGGCAGGTGCCTGGTGCACCGGTTTGAACGGGGTTATGGTGGTAGGTGCCTGGTGCACCGGTTTGAACAGGGTTATTATGGTAGGTGCCTGGCGCACCGGTTTGAACGGGGTTATGGTAGTAGGTGCCTGGTGCACCGGTTTGAACGGGGTTATGGTGGTAGGTGGACCGGTTTGAACGGGGTTATGGTGGTAGGCGCACCGGTTTGAATGGGGTTATGGTGGCAGGTGCCAGGCGTAGAGGTTTGAACGGGTTAGTAGGTGCCAGGCGCACCGGTTTGAACGGGGTTATGGTAGTAGGTGCCTGGTGCACCGGTTTGAATGGGGTTATGGTAGTAGGTGCCTGGTGCACCGGTTTGAACGGGGTTATGGTAGTAGGTGCCTGGTGCACCGGTTTGAACGGGGTTATGGTAGTAGGTGCCTGGTGCACCGGTTTGAATGGGGTTATGGTAGTAGGTGCCTGGTGCACCGGTTTGAACGGGGTTATGGTAGTAGGTGCCTGGTGCACCGGTTTGAACGGGGTTATGGTAGTAGGTGCCTGGTGCACCGGTTTGAACGGGGTTATGGTAGTAGGTGCCTGGTGCACCGGTTTGAACGGGGTTATGGTAGTAGGTGCCTGGTGCACCGGTTTGAACGGGGTTATGGTGGTAGGTGCCTGGTGCACCGGTTTGAATGGGGTTATGGTGGTAGGTGCCTGGTGCACCGGTTTGAACAGGGTTATTATGGTAGGTGCCTGGTGCACCGGTTTGAACGGGGTTATGGTGGTAGGTGCCTGGTGCACCGGTTTGTGTCAAGAACTTTTAGACACTCAACTCTTTCCCGTGTTTATCAATAATTGTCCACCACCACAAAGGACATCCAGCCAACTTGACACAACGTTGCGTTGGAGTCAACATGGGCCAGCATCCCTGTGGAACGCTTTAGACACCTTGTAGAGTCAACATGGGCCAGCATCCCTGTGGAACACTTTCAACACCTTGTAGAGTCAACATGGGGCAGCATCCCTGTGGAACGCTTTAGACACCTTGTAGAGTCAACATGGGCTCCCTGTGGAGAGTTGTAGAGTCAACATGGGCCAGCATCCCTGTGGAACGCTTTCAACACCTTGTAGAGTCAACATGGGGCAGCATCCCTGTGGAACGCTTTAGACACCTTGTAGAGTCAACATGGGCCAGCATCCCTGTGGAACGCTTTAGACACCTTGTAGAGTCAACATGGGCCAGCATCCCTGTGGAACGCTTTCAACACCTTGTAGAGTCAACATCCCTGTGGGACACCTTGTAGAGTCAGCATCCCTGTGGAACGCTTTAGACACCTTGTAGAGTCAACATGGGCCAGCATCCCTGTGGAACGCTTTTGTAGAGTCAACACCTCCCTGTGGAGAGTCAACATGGGGCAGCATCCCTGTGGAACGCTTTAGACACCTTGTAGAGTCAACATGGGCCAGCATCCCTGTGGAATGCTTTAGACACCTTGTAGAGTCAACATGGGCCAGCATCCCTGTGGAACGCTTTAGACACCTTGTAGAGTCAACGTCCCGACCTATTGCAGCTGTTCTGAGGGTAAAAGAGGGAAAGCAACTCAATATTAGGAAGGTGTTCTTAATGTTTTGTTGCTCAGTGTATGTTGATGTTGATCACGATAGTCAGAAACCCAATAGGACTAACAGTCTATTTTTATTTTTATTTATTTATTTCACATTTATTTAACCAGGTAGGCTAGTTGAGAACAAGTTCTCATTTACAATTGCGACCTGGCCAAGATAAAGCAAAACAGTTCGACAGATACAACGACACAGAGTTACACATGGAGTAAAACAAACATACAGTATAAACAAGTCTATATACAATGTGAGCAAATTAGGTGAGAAGGGAGGTAAAGGCAAAAAAGGCCATGGTGGCAAAGTAAATACAATATAGCAAGTAAAACACTGGAATGGTAGTTTTGCAATGGAAGAATGTGCAAAGTAGAAATAAAAATAATGGGGTGCAAAGGAACAAAATAAATAAATAAATTAAATACAGTTGGGAAAGAGGTAGTTGTTTGGGCTAAATTATAGGTGGGCTATGTACAGGTGCAGTAATCTGTAAGATGCTCTGACAGTTGGTGCTTAAAGCTAGTGAGGGAGATAAGTGTTTCCAGTTTCAGAGATTTTTGTAGTTCGTTCCAGTCATTGGCAGCAGAGAACTGGAAGGAGAGGCGGCCAAAGAAAGAATTGGTTTTGGGGGTGACTAGAGAGATATACCTGCTGGAGCGTGTGCTACAGGTGGGAGATGCTATGGTGACCTGCGAGCTGAGATAAGGGGGACTTTACCTAGCAGGGTCTTGTAGATGACATGGAGCCAGTGGGTTTGGCGACGAGTATGAAGCGAGGGCCAGCCAACGAGAGCGTACAGGTCGCAATGGTGGGTAGTATATGGGGCTTTGGTGACAAAACGGATTGCACTGTGATAGACTGCATCCAATTTGTTGAGTAGGGTATTGGAGGCTATTTTGTAAATGACATCGCCAAAGTCGAGGATTGGTAGGATGGTCAGTTTTACAAGGGTATGTTTGGCAGCATGAGTGAAGGATGCTTTGTTGCGAAATAGGAAGCCAATTCTAGATTTAACTTTGGATTGGAGATGTTTGATATGGGTCTGGAAGGAGAGTTTACAGTCTAAGCAGACACCTAAGTATTTGTAGTTGTCCACGTATTCTAAGTCAGAGCCGTCCAGAGTAGTGATGTTGGACAGGCGGGTAGGTGCAGGTAGCGATCGGTTGAAGAGCATGCATTTAGTTTTACTTGTATTTAAGAGCAATTGGAGGCCACGGAAGGAGAGTTGTATGGCATTGAAGCTTGCCTGGAGGGTTGTTAACACAGTGTCCAAAGAAGGGCCGGAAGTATACAGAATGGTGTCGTCTGCGTAGAGGTGGATCAGGGACTCACCAGCAGCAAGAGCGACCTCATTGATGTATACAGAGAAGAGAGTCGGTCCAAGAATTGAACCCTGTGGCACCCCCATAGAGACTGCCAGAGATCCGGACAGCAGACCCTCCAATTTGACACACTGAACTCTATCAGAGAAGTAGTTGGTGAACCAGGCGAGGCAATCATTTGAGAAACCAAGGCTGTCGAGTCTGCCGATGAGGATGTGGTGGTTGACAGAGTCGAAAGCCTTGGCCAGATCAATGAATACGGCTGCACAGTAATGTTTCTTATCGATGGCGGTTAAGATATCGTTTAGGACCTTGAGCGTGGCTGAGGTGCACCCATGACCAGCTCTGAAATCAGATTGCATAGCAGAGAAGGTATGGTGAGATTCGAAATGGTCGGTAATCTGTTTGTTGACTTGGCTTTCGAAGACCTTAGAAAGGCATGGTAGGATAGATATAGGTCTGTAGCAGTTTGGGTCAAGAGTGTCCCCCCCCTTTGAAGAGGGGGATGACCGCAGCTGCTTTCCAATCTTTGGGAATCTCAGACGACACGAGAGGTTGAACAGGCTAGTAATAGGGGTGGCAACAATTTCGGCAGATAATTTTAGAAAGAAAGGGTCCAGATTGTCTAGCCCGGCTGATTTGTAGGGGTCCAGATTTTTCAGCTCTTTCAGAACATCAGCTGAATGGATTTGGGAGAAGGAGAAATGGGGAAGGCTTGGGCGAGTTGCTGTTGGGGGTGCAGTGCTGTTGACCGGGGTAGGAGTAGCCAGGTGGAAAGCATGGCCAGCCGTAGAAAAATGTTTATTGAAATTCTCAATTATGGTGGATTTATCAGTGGTGACAGTATTTAAAGAGTTCATAACTCATGAGATTAACTCATAACTCATACATAACCCATGCATAACCCATGCATAACCCATGCATAACCCATACATAACCCATACATAACCCATACATAGCCCATGCATAACCCATGCATAACCCATACATAACCCATACATAACCCATGCATAACCCATACATAACTTATACATAACCCATGCATAACCCATACATAACCCATGCATAACCCATACATAACTTATACATAACCCATGCATAACCCATACATAAATCATACATAACCCATACATAACTCATACATAAAAAAACTGATGCATAACCCATACATAACCCATGCATAACCCATGCATAACCCATGCATAACCCATGCATAACCCATGCATAACCCATGCATAACCCATGCATAACCCATACATAACCCATACATAACCCATACATAACCCATACATAACCCATGCATAACCCATGCATAACCCATGCATAACTCATGCATAACCCATACATAACCCATACATAACCCATACATAACCCATACATAACCCATGCAGAACCCATGCATAACCCATGCATAACCCATACATAACCCATAGAACATTACCCATGCATAACCCATACATTACCCATACATTACCCATGCATTACCCATAGATAACCTATAGATAACTCATACATAACCCATGCATTGATAAGCATCTCCCTCCTGTCTTCCTGTGTGTGTGTGTGTGTGTGTGTGTGTGTGTGTGTGTGTGTGTGTGTGTGTGTGTGTGTGTGTGTGTGTGTGTGTGTGTGTGTGTGTGTGTGTGTGTGTGTGTGTGTGTGTGTGTGTGTGTGTAGGTTGTGGGGAACATCTAATACGAACCATGCTAGCGCGTGAGTGTTCTTCTGCCATGCAGTGTGAAGATGCTCACCAGGCGCTGCTGGAGGCTATGCAGAACAAGTTCATCAGTAAGTCACACACACCACGCACACGCACTGTCAGTTTCAGCCAAGCATGTGTGTACGGAGAGACACGTCTCAGTTTGGCACGGAGGAGGTCATGACAAAAAACTGAGGTGAAAAAGCATTAATTGTCTAACAACTGGAAACGGTGACAACAAAGAGGTCCAAGTGGACCATGTCTTGGTGAACGGGTGGCATCTGTTCTGCTAACGGCCCTTCATTCATATTCGACCCCGCGGGGGTCCTTATTTTCATGGCCACATCAATATTTAATTCTGAAGATGGTGTTGGGTTATTTCTGTATTTTCACAAGTGGTCAGTGTTGAATAAGCCTTGTTAACTTTGTTTATCTCCCTCTGTTTCTCTCTCTGTCTCTCTCTCTGTTTGTCTCTCTCTGTTTCTCTCTCTCTCTCTCTCTGTTTGTCTCTCTCTGTTTCTCTCTCTGTTTCTCTCTCTCTCTGTCTCTCTCTCTGTTTCTCTCTCTCTGTTTCTCTCTCTCTGTTTCTCTCTCTCTGTTTCTCTCTCTCTGTTTCTCTCTCTCTGTTTCTCTCTCTCTCTGTTTCTCTCTCTCTCTGTTTCTCTCTCTCTGTTTCTCTCTCTCTCTGTTTCTCTCTCTCTCTGTTTCTCTCTCTGTTTCTCTCTCTCTGTTTCTCTCTCTCTGTTTCTCTCTCTCTGTTTCTCTCTCTCTGTTTCTCTCTCTCTCTGTTTGTCTCTGTCTGTTTGTCTCTGTCTGTTTCTCTCTCTCTGTTTCTCTCTCTCTGTTTCTCTCTCTCTGTTTCTCTCTCTCTGTTTCTCTCTCTCTGTTTCTCTCTCTCTGTTTCTCTCTCTCTGTTTCTCTCTCTCTGTTTCTCTCTCTCTGTTTCTCTCTCTCTCTGTTTCTCTCTCTCTGTTTCTCTCTCTCTCTGTTTCTCTCTGTTTCTCTCTCTCTGTTTCTCTCTCTGTCTCTCTCTTTCTCTCTCTCTGTTTCTCTCTGTTTCTCTCTCTGTTTCTCTCTGTTTCTCTCTCTCTCTGTTTGTCTCTCTCTCTCTGTTTGTCTCTCTCTCTCTCTTTGTCTCTCTCTCTGTTTGTCTCTCTCTCTCTGTTTGTCTCTCTCTCTGTTTGTCTCTCTCTCTGTTTGTCTCTCTCTCTGTTTGTCTCTCTGTTTCTCTCTCTCTCTGTTTCTCTCTGTTTCTCTCTCTCTCTGTTTCTCTCTCTCTGTTTCTCTCTCTCTGTTTCTCTCTCTCTCTGTTTCTCTGTCTGTTTCTCTCTGTCTGTTTCTCTCTGTCTGTTTCTCTCTGTCTGTTTCTCTCTGTCTGTTTCTCTCTGTCTGTTTCTCTCTGTCTGTTTCTCTCTGTCTGTTTCTCTCTCTCTGTTTCTCTCTCTCTGTTTCTGTCTCTCTCTGTTTCTCTCTCTCTGTTTCTCTCTCTCTGTTTCTCTCTCTCTGTTTCTCTCTCTCTGTTTCTCTCTCTGTTTCTCTCCCTCTGTCTCTCCCTCTGTCTCTCTCTCTGTTTCTCTCTCTCTGTTTCTGTCTCTCTCTGTTTCTGTCTCTCTCTGTTTCTGTCTCTCTCTGTTTCTGTCTCTCTCTGTTTCTGTCTCTCTCTTTCTGTCTCTCTCTGTTTCTGTCTCTCTCTGTTTCTGTCTCTCTCTGTTTCTGTCTCTCTCTGTTTCTGTCTCTCTCTGTTTCTGTCTCTCTCTGTTTCTGTCTCTCTCTGTTTCTCTCTCTCTGTTTCTCTCTCTCTGTTTCTCTCTCTCTGTTTCTCTCTCTCTGTTTCTCTCTCTCTGTTTCTCTCTCTCTGTTTCTCTCTCTCTGTTTCTCTCTCTCTGTTTCTCTCTCTGTTTCTCTCTCTGTTTCTCTCTCTGTTTCTTCTTTCTCTCTCTGTTTCTCTCTCTGTTTCTCTCTCTCTTTCTCTCTCTGTTTCTCTCTCTCTCTCTCTCTGTTTCTCTCTCTCTCTCTCTCTGTTTCTCTCTCTCTCTCTCTCTGTTTCTCTCTCTCTCTCTCTCTGTTTCTCTCTCTCTCTCTGTTTCTCTCTCTCTCTCTGTTTCTCTCTCTGTTTCTCTCTGTTTCTCTCTCTGTTTCTCTCTCTGTTTCTCTCTCTGTTTCTCTCTCTGTTTCTCTCTCTGTTTCTCTCTCTGTTTCTCTCTCTGTTTCTCTCTGTTTCTGTCTCTCTCTCTCTGTTTCTCTCTCTCGGGGCTCTAGCCACCAGGGCCCGCGGGGCTCTGGTAAAGAATTGTGCCCTGGACAGTTGGAACAGCGATGATCTAGATGGTCCTGTTGTTGTCTCTGAAGTCTCTCATTAAACCTAACACAGCTCTATAAACACTTACGCACAGACAGACACACACACAGTCTTTCCTTCGTGATGAGAGATGATGAGTCTTTGATGTGGCCAGACAATCCTCACTCAGCTTACACAACCCATTTAATTGAAGCTCAATAAATAAATAGAATAGAATATCTAGAATGATTCCATTCTTTATGTCCAGCTCTCTAAATAGAATATCTAGAATGATTCTCATTCTTTGTCCAGCTCTCTAAATATAATTTCTAGAATGATTCTCATTCTTTGTCCAGCTCTCTAAATAGAATATCTAGAATGATTCTCATTCTTTATGTCCAGCTCTCTAAATAGAATATCTAGAATGATTCTCATTCTTTATGTCCAGCTCTCTAAATAGAATATCTAGAATGATTATCATTCTTTATGTCCAGCTCTCTAAATAGAATATCTAGAATGATTCTCATTCTTTATGTCCAGCTCTCTAAATAGAATATCTAGAATGATTCTCATTCTTTGTCCAGCTCTCTAAATAGAATATCTAGAATGATTCTCATTCTTTATGTCCAGCTCTCTAAATAGAATATCTAGAATGATTCTCATTCTTTATGTCCAGCTCTCTAAATAGAATATCATGAATGATTCTCATTCTTTATGTCCAGCTCTCTAAATAGAATATCATGAATGATTCTCATTCTTTATGTCCAGCCTTCTAAATAATATCATGAATGATTCTCATTCTTTATTCTTCTTTGTATCAATCTCTTCTTTATTGAGCCTTCTAAATAATAGTGACTCGCATGGTAGCCCGGAGGGTAGGGAATCTCTTTATTGAGCCGGAGGGAAGGATAGTGACGAGGTAGCCCGGAGGGTAGGGAGAGTGACGAGGTAGCCCGGAGGGTAGGGAGAGTGACGAGGTAGCCCGGAGGGGAGGGAGAGTGACGAGGTAGCCCGGAGGGGAGGGAGAGTGACGAGGTAGCCCGGAGGGGAGGGAGAGTGACGAGGTAGCCCGGAGGGGAGGGAGAGTGACGAGGTAGCCCGGAGGGGAGGGAGAGTGACGAGGTAGCCCGGAGGGGAGGGAGAGTGACGAGGTAGCCCGGAGGGGAGGGAGAGTGACGAGGTAGCCCGGAGGGGAGGGAGAGTGACGAGGTAGCCCGGAGGGGAGGGAGAGTGACGAGGTAGCCCGGAGGGGAGGGAGAGTGACGAGGTAGCCCGGAGGGGAGGGAGAGTGACGAGGTAGCCCGGAGGGGAGGGAGAGTGACGAGGTAGCCCGGAGGGGAGGGAGAGTGACGAGGTAGCCCGGAGGGGGGAGAGTGACGAGGTAGCCCGGAGGGGAGGGAGAGTGACGAGGTAGCCCGGAGGGGAGGGAGAGTGACGAGGTAGCCCGGAGGGGAGGGAGAGTGACGAGGTAGCCCGGAGGGGAGGGAGAGTGACGAGGTAGCCCGGAGGGGAGGGAGAGTGACGAGGTAGCCCGGAGGGGAGGGAGAGTGACGAGGTAGCCCGGAGGGGAGGGAGAGTGACGAGGTAGCCCGGAGGGGAGGGAGAGTGAGCCCGGAGGGGAGGGAGAGTGACGAGGTAGCCCGGAGGGGAGGGAGAGTGACGAGGTAGCCCGGAGGGGAGGGAGAGTGACGAGGTAGCCCGGAGGGGAGGGAGAGTGACGAGGTAGCCCGGAGGGGAGGGAGAGTGACGAGGTAGCCCGGAGGGGAGGGAGAGTGACGAGGTAGCCCGGAGGGGAGGGAGAGAGTGACGAGGTAGCCCGGAGGGGAGGGAGAGTGACGAGGTAGCCCGGAGGGGAGGGAGAGTGACGAGGTAGCCCGGAGGGTGGAGAGAGTGACGAGGTAGCCCGGAGGGGAGGGAGAGAGTGACGAGGTAGCCCGGAGGGGAGGGAGAGAGTGACGAGGTAGCCCGGAGGGAGGGAGAGTGACGAGGTAGCCCGGAGGGGAGGGAGAGTGACGAGGTAGCCCGGAGGGGAGGGAGAGTGTGGACGAGGTAGCCCGGAGGGGAGGGAGAGTGACGAGGTAGCCCGGAGGGGAGGGGAGTGACGAGGTAGCCCGGAGGGGAGGGAGAGTGACGAGGTAGCCCGGAGGGGAGGGGGAGTGACGAGGTAGCCCGGAGGGGAGGGAGAGTGACGAGGTAGCCCGGAGGGGAGGGAGAGTGACGAGGTAGCCCGGAGGGTAGGGGAGAGTGACGAGGTAGCCCGGAGGGTAGGGAGAGTGACGAGGTAGCCCGGGAGGGGAGAGAGTGACGAGGTGTAGCATTTTTTTCTTAGTCGGGGACAGCCCTAACACACACACACACTGAAAAAATAATTGCTGCCAGTTGTTTAGTTTGTCCCAGACCGGGTTGAGGAATAATTGTGAAATTCATACCATTTCATTCCTGATAGATATTAGACAACTCTCAGTTGAATTCCTGATAGATATTAGACAGCTCTCAGTTGAATTCCTGATAGATATTAGACAGCTCTCAGTTGAATTCCTGATAGATATTAGACAGCTCTCAGTTGAATTCCTGATAGATATTAGACAGCTCTCAGTTGAATTCCTGATAGATATTAGACAGCTCTCAGTTGAATTCCTGATAGATATTAGACAGCTCTCAGTTGAATTCCTGATAGATATTAGACAGCTCTCAGTTGAATTCCTGATAGATATTAGACAGCTCTCAGTTGAATTCCTGATAGATATTAGACAACTCTCAGTTGAATTCCTGATAGATATTAGACAGCTCTCAGTTGAATTCCTGATAGATATTAGACAGCTCTCAGCTCACCTTCACAACATGGTCACCAACATGGTCATTTCATAATGTTATGAATGTATTATGAAGGCTTTATGTAGGTAATAAAGTGTTACAATGAATTGAGTCATTTTATATTAGTTATATAGACTAAAAACATTCTCCCCTCCCCTGTCTCCCCCTCCCCTTCCCTCCCATGTCTCCCCCTCCCCCTGTATCCGCCCCTCACCTCCCCTGTCTCCTCCCCCCTCTCCCCCCTCTCCTGTCTCCCCCGCCCCTCCCCTCCCATGCCCCCCCCTGTCTCCCCCTCCTGTCTCCCCCTCCCTCCCTTCCATGTCTCCCCCTCCCCTTCCCTTCCATGTCTCCCCCGCCCCTCCCCTCCCATGTCTCCCCCTCCCCTGTATCCGCCCCTCCCCTCCCCTGTCTCCTCCCCCTCTCCTGTCTTCCCCGCCCCTCCCATGCCCCCCCTCTCCTGTCTCCCTCGCCCCTCCCCTCCCATGCACCCCCTCTCCTGTCTCCCTCGCCCCTCCCCTCCCATGCCCCCCCTCTCCTGTCTCCCCCGCCCCTCCCCTCCCATGCCCCCCCCTCTCCTGTCTCCCCGCCCCTCCCCCCCATCCCCCTCTCCTGCCCCCCCCCTCCCCTCCCATGTCTCCCCTCCCCCCTCCCATGCCCCCCCTCTCCTGTCTCCCCCTCCCCTTCCCTTCCATGTCTCCCCCTCCCATGCCCCCCTCCCTCTCCTGTCTCCCCCGCCCCTCCCCTCCCATGTCTCCCCCCTCCCCTGTATCCGCCCCTCCCCTCCCATGCCCCCCTCTCCTGTCTCCCCCGCCCCTCCCCTCCCATGTCTCCCCCCTCCCCTGTATCCGCCCCTCCCCTGTCTCCTCCCCCTCTCCTGTCTCCCCCGCCCCTCCCATGCCCCCCCCCTCTCCTGTCTCCCACGCCCCTCCCCTCCCATGCCCCCCTCTCCTGTCTCCCTCTCCCCTCCCATGCCCCCCCTCTCCTGTCTCCCCCGCCCCTCCCCTCCCATGCCCCCCTCCTCTCCTGTCTCCCTCACCCCTCCCCTCCCATGCCCCCCCTCTCCTGTCTCCCCCGCCCCTCCCCTCCCATGCCCCCCCCTCTCCTGTCTCCCCCGCCCCTCCCATGCCCCCCCCCTTCCCTTCCATGTCTCCCCCTCCCATGCCCCCCCCTCCCTCTCCTGTCTCCCCCGCCCCTCCCCTCCCATGTC